>NW_018127887.1:4267889-4270603 GCF_001952655.1 Monopterus albus | reverse complement strand
ATAACCAAGGAGTGGCTCCGTAAGAAGCATATCAAGGTTCTGGAGTGGCCTAGCCAGTCTCCAGACCTCAATCCAATAGAACATCTTTGGAGGGAGCTTAAACTCCGCGTTGCTCAGCGACAGCCCCGAAACCTGACAGATCTAGAGGAGATCTGTGTGGAGGAGTGGGCCAAAATCCCTGTTGCAGTGTGTGCAAACCTGGTCAAGAACTACAGGAAACGTTTGACCTCTGTAATTGCAAACAAAGGTTTCTGTACCAAATATTAACACTGATTTTCTCAGGTGTTCCAATACTTATGTTCAGCAGTGCAAGATAAATAAATTCTTTAAAAATCATACAATGTGATTTCCTGAAATTTTTTGTTTTTTTTAATTTTGCCTTTCAGAGTGGGAATGCACCTACAATGTGAATTTCAGACCCCTCCATGATTTCTAAGTGGGAGAACTTGCAAAAACGCAGGGTGTTCAAATACTTCTGTCCCTCACTGCAAGTACCAAGAACAAGATAATAACTTTATTTGGAGCTTCAACTTATAATCACAGATATGCATATTGAATTCCTGACAGTACAAAAAAAAAAACCCTGCAGATGTTGCATTTTGTCACTTTTAAGTAGCTAGACTATTCAGTTTTGACTTGTCAAAACGATATGACAATGTATCTTTACGTGGATGTGACATGGAAAAATCAAGTGATGGCTAAAACAATATATGTGCTAGTCATTGTTTATAAAAGCAGAGCTGTAACCTATTATACAAACTGACCATATAAGCTACCCTGGGCAAAACATTGATAGTATTGAGACCTTGTATGTTTTTGCTGTTTCACCATGATCTTGGCTCAGTTTCAGTTTCAGCCATATTTAAAGCCGTAGCAAATTTTCTTTTGTTGTGTCAGCTACTTTTTGTAGAACACAACCCTTAACAACTTTTTTTTATCCTGCCTGATTGACCTGTGTTATGTCTGTCTTACCTCTAGGTGGAGCTCCAAACTACTACCCCAACAGCTTCAGCGCACCAGAGAACCAGCCTCAGTTTTTGGAGTCCAAGTCTAAGGCATCTCCAGATGTGGCCCGTTATAACAGCACAGATGAAGACAATGTCACGCAGGTTAGGATAATGTATGGGCGTGTTTTTCTGTGGTCAAGCCATTTGTTCTAACCAGACCTAAATAAGTGTGAGTGTGCGTATTTTAACAGTCTTCCTATGGAGACTGTTCTCTCGACCATGTTACAGTGGCACCATTTATAAATTCTTGGGAAAAATATCTGATGGAAAATCACTGATAATCAACTAAAAAGCCTTCAGTTCTTTATACAAATATTCAGTTAATTAGTAGTTACATAGCAATGAATTAAAATCAGATGTTTTCAGCATACCTAAGAGTGAATGAAATCATGAAAAGCAAAGTATAAATAAAATGTATTACTATAATTTTTAGTGTATATTAGAGCTTGATTTGCTTTTTGCAAGATCTACTTTCATCAGTTTAACCTGTCTTTGTGTGTGATTGCAGGTTCGTACCTTCTACACCCAGGTGCTGAACGAAGAGGAGCGCCAGAGACTTTGCCAGAACATGGCTGGATCCCTGAAGGGAGCCCAGCTCTTCATCCAGAAACGCATGGTGAGTCCACGTCACCTTACACAATCCACTCAGTGCAGGCACCACTGTTTCCATCTAAGAGTGGTATTGAGTGAATGAACAATAACTAAGCTGTTCTGAAAATGGACAAGCCACTATTAAGTCATTAATTGCACAAAGGAAATTTTTTAAAATAATGATACTGTTTTGGTGACCCAATTACATGTATTCAGAAATACTTTTAAACCACAGCACTTGGCACTTGGAAACCCCCAATGTACCAATTAGTCTGTACTCCGGAAATCTGTGGTTGTAGGTGTAAAGCAAAACGTTTTTCATAGACACGACCTAACCGAGGCAGGTTTGCAGTATAACTAGTATAACAGTTTAGTCATTTATATACAATCAGTAAGATTTGTAATTTTTAATTGTGGAGTAGTACAAAATGTTTAGTTTTGCTCCTTTTTGTTTAGAGAAAGTTTTGGGTCTTGGACTTATAGATCTGATCAGTAGAGGGGGGAAAAAAAAGAGGCTAGAGCCCCATGTTTTTTATTTACTGTAGGTTAGACTACCACTGCCATGATGTTTCAGTGTTAAGTTGTCAGGCACTTTCAACTAGTACTCACTTTTTGGAGAAATATAGCATATTAAAAAAACAAAAAACAAAGTTAACCTTTCAACGTTGAATGCAGACAGAGGAAACCCTGCGGCTTTGTGCGAAAGTGGGTACAGTTTGCTGTTGCATTGTGGTCAGGTTGCAGGTTTTCCATTTTGCACATATTGATCCACCCACTGTCAAGCTGTGAGAAACTGACATTGGATGGTTAGAAACTTTTTCATACCCCTGTAAACAATTGATAACACAAACCGCCCATCAAATTAAATGATATCCAACTATGTTTTAATAGTTTAACACTAAAACTCAGCTACTCTGTCAGTACTATGCTAGTGCGATTTGTGCTAATTTGACTGAGCAAACACCCCACTAAATGTCACATATCACATTCTTATTCATTCATTCATTCATTTTCTTTCGCTTATCCGGGACCGGGTCGCGGGGGCAGCAGTCTAAGCAAAGATGCCCAGACCTCCCTCTCTCCAGACACTTCCTCCAGCTCCTCCGGGGGAATGCC
>NW_018127887.1:4264370-4264955 GCF_001952655.1 Monopterus albus | reverse complement strand
CCCGGCGGGCCCCCGTAAGGGGAGGCCCGGCCACCAGGCGCTTGCATTCAAGCCCCAACCCCGGGCCTGGCTCCAGGCTTAATCTATCTTAATCTATTCATAAAGGGCTTTTGACCCGCTCTTAGTCTGACCCGTCACCCAGGACCTGTTTGCCTTGGGAGACCCTACCAGGACATATAGCCCCCGACAACATAGCTCCTAGGATCACTCGGGTACTCCAACCCCTCCACCACAATAAGGTGGCGGTTCAAGGAGGGGACATTCTTATTCAAATAGTGAAATTCTGGTTGATGCACAGAATTATACAACTTGTTTTTACTGTACATCCACATCAAACCAGCAAAAAGACCACAGAGGAAACTAGAATGACCTCCTCACAGTTACACTGAGGAACAGAAGTATTTGAACACCCTGCGATTTTGCAGGTTCTCCCACTTAGAAATCATGGAGGGGTCTGAAATTCACATTGTAGGTGCATTCCCACTCTGAGAGACAGAATTAAAAAAAAATTTCAGGAAATCGCATTGTATGATTTTTAAAGAATTTATTTGTCTTGCACTGCTGAACATAAGTATTTGAACACCT
>NW_018127887.1:4254975-4263427 GCF_001952655.1 Monopterus albus | reverse complement strand
GGGCCAAAATCCCTGTTGCAGTGTGTGCAAACCTGGTCAAGAACTACAGGAAACGTTTGACCTCTGTAATTGCAAACAAAGGTTTCTGTACCAAATATTAACACAGATTTTCTCAGGTGTTCAAATACTTATGTTCAGCAGTGCAAGACAAATAAATTCTTTAAAAATCATACAATGTGATTTCCTGAATTTTTTTTTAAAATTCTGTCTCTCAGAGTGGGAATGCACCTACAATGTGAATTTCAGACCCCTCCATGATTTCTAAGTGGGAGAACTTGCAAAATCGCAGGGTGTTCAAATACTTTTGTTCCTCACTGTACATGCCTCTGCCAACCAGTCAAATTCACAGGAATGGACAGACATGAGGTCACTGACTTTAAGCACCAAAATTTCAGTTTATCCTTGAACCCAAGTGGACATTTGAAGAAATTCTCTTAAGGCGTTCCTTAGAAATCACACAGCACCCCCGGCCGTAGCTATTGCAGGGGCAGATGCATAAAATGAAATGCAGAAATCTCTGATGCAAAGAAACAAACTGGCTCTAGCTTTGGCAGACAATAGTTTATATACTGTAAGAATTATGTTTTTAGGACCTGTAAATCTCATTTCTTCCTGCAGGTTGAGAACCTGAATGCTGTCCATCCAGACTACGGAAACAAGGTTCAGACCCTTCTCAACAAGTACAATGCAGAGGCCAAGAAGGTAAATGTAGTTGCCATGTACAGTCATGGCCAAAAATATTGGCACTTCTGCATTTGTCAGATAACACACCGTTTCTCCTAGAAAATTGTTGCAAACACAAACAACGCCTCTTTACTGTAGTAAGGCATTCAGACAAGCTACAACCTAATGCGTAAGCTACAACCTAGCATATGCTCAGCTGGCTGTGAGATGGCTGTACAGGGACTGTCTACAGAGCGCAACGCTGAAAAGAGGTACTACAAAAATATTCAACAGCTTCATCCTAAAACATTTTAAACCCAAACTGAGTACTGTGTATTCCGTAGACGATATGTTTGTAGCATCTCTTTTCGGTTCCAAAAGACAAGTTTAAAAATAAGCGTTGCTTTGTTTCTGTTGTCAGTATACTGTACGACATCTAATTGTTCTCTATGCTGTGAAGATTCTGTACATTTAAATAGCTAATGCCGTCTTTCTGTCTCTCTCCCACTTTCTTTCTCAGAACACAACTGTGCATGTTTACAGCCGTTCAGGAGCCTCTGCCATTGCTGCATCCTCCAAGATGTGATGCCTTAAACTTCCATCTCTGAGAACAAATGCACTTAAAGTGCCCATGGCATGCTCATTTCCAGCAATTTATTGTTTAATTGTGAGTACCTCAAGATTAGCTTTGCATCCATCATAACGCCAAATAGTGTAATTATTTCAGAACAATAAAGTCTCTTCCTAAATATGAGAGGATAGTTTGTGAATGCACACAGCTCCTGTTGCTGGCGTTGTTGAAATCTGTTCCCCCAAACATTATAACCGCAACCAACTAGGGGGGCACTACATGAAACAGAGTTTGGGGGGGGGGGGGGAAGCAAACACTGACAAATGAGCTATATTTTCAACAATGACAATACCTAAAATACTACATGACATAGTCAAGCCAGAATAGGAAAGTGGACAGCACAACGAACCACAACAGCATTAATTAATATGAATATCTCCTCCATAGATAAGTAAACAACGGCCGAATCATTTTATGTGGCCCTCAAAAGCTTAAAATGCGTATGGTTGTCTTAAAATAAAAGTCTATACCAATTAAAAATGTACACTGACCATAAACTACATCACCCACAATGCATGTTGATTTTGGGAGCCGCGAAGTATTGGCATCCCACCACTGGACGGCAGTGTTTAGCCTTCCACATTTAACCAGCAACTTCCCGACAAGGGGAAATGAGAAATACCAACAATTAATCCCAAAATGTCCAAGAAGAGAAAGGTTGATGCAGAAGGAAGGCAGTTTAACGAAAGGTGGGAAAGTGAATATATGTTTCTGCTTCAAGGACAAAACCCGTGTGTTTCGTGTGTCATGAGGCGTTGGTGGTGTACTACAACATGCGTTGGCATTTTGAGACCAAACACGGAGCTAAGTATGCTAATTTAGCCTTCAAGAAAAACAACAATTTGTCAATTAAAAGACAGACTGCAGTTGCAGCAGGAAATATGCAAAAAAGCTACAGCAAACATTATGCTGGCTTGTTGTTATTGTTGAGGAAAAAATATGTTGAATTGAAATTGTCTAATTTATTTTATTGAGGAAAAAGTTGTTGCCGTCTGTTAAAGTTCATATTTCTGGTTAAATCATTGTCAGTTTGACAATGAACAATACATTTTCAGAGCTGTTTGGCCCGCAACTGTGATTGTGGTTTAATTTTCAGGCCCTTGTGTGATTTGATATCGACACCCCTGCTCTAAACAAAGCGGGTAGTTGAGAAACCCCATATTTTAACTGGCATAATGCAGATGTACTGTAACTTCTCCAGCCTTACAACAATTCTAACATTACAGAGACAAGGCATTAACAGACATGCACCGTGTTTGTTTTTTTTTTTTTTGTTTTGTTTTTTTAAACGTACCGTTTAAGTCCCACTGAGTAGTAGAAACTTCACTCCCAAGCAGCTCCAACCTCAGTAAATCGAACCGGTGGTCACTACGTCCTCCCCCACACGACCACATAGTCCCAAACTAGTGAAATTAATTCCAACAGGTAATGTAGCGCCAACAATAACATCATGGGTCGTTAATCCACTTGTTAACCTGCAACACATCACATGACAGACACACTGGCCTCAAGCAGTCAAAACAAACAGGTACTGTGTTCTGGGGGAATCCAGCGCTGATCATTCACCGCACCAGGGTGTTAAACTGGCCGACTGCTTCCTGGACATGCAGTAACCTCAGGCCCTGTATTTTTCTCCACATCCACTGATCACAGTGCAGCAGGGGGTAAAATATATCCACAAAACCAGACGCAGTCGAAAAATTCAGCTTTTACAATGACACCGGTGGATGTCAGGCAAACTCACATGAACGTGCAACGGCCTGGGGATAAACAATATTCAAGGAAATCTTTTTTTTTTTTTTTTTTTTTTCTCTCTCTCACCTAAGATGATAATTCACTGTTGTAACATTATAGATAAGTCAGAAAACAAGGAAAAGCATGCCATGGGCTCTTTAACCTCATTTTACTATCAGTATAAAGATTAGACTCAATTTACCAATTGCCAGTGCTAAGACTGAAATACTTACTGAAAGTAATACTTACTGAAATAGATTTTAAACATTCAAATAATTCTAAGGAATGTCATGCCCAAAATATACAGTGTCTGATTTTTTTAGGTTGGTTCAGGCTGGTAAAATACCACCTGGTTTTGTTGTGTAGAACTGGCTTGTTGCTTTGGTGGTGTTTTTGTTTTCAGTATAGGTAGTGGTCACAATTAGAAAAACTAGCAGAAATGGCAAACTTCACCTTCTGCATTTCTCATCAGATGTGTAATTCATGAAAAGCAAGTTTCAAGATATGAAATTCTTTTACTAAATCTCTTCTGTGCCTGTTTTGTTTGTACAGACAATACAGCTGACTTTAACCTAATGAATTTCTGCTTGGTTTTGGAAAACTTTGTCATTGATTTCACTACACGTTCTTATTCACCCTATTTTGATACCTATTTTAATACTTGGCGCCCAGACAGATTCCGGTGTAGAGTACAGTGGACATCTCTGAGAAAATAGAAACACTGCATCTTGTCAGGCATAAAATGAATACATATACAGGAAATTTCTGTACTGGTCCAGGCTCTACAAATGAATCCGGATAAGATAAGGCTTAGAATACTAACAGGCCTGTTACACTTTCCCGTTAAATGACCCATGGTTTCTTTGGGGATAAACAGCATATTACGGAATCTGACGGAGTTTGTGGTCACAGGCTGAAAGTGACATGACATCCTAAAAATGAACTTCGGTGAGACAGATATTCAGACTACTCTCCAAAGATCCTGAAACATTTCAGAATATCATTAACCTGCTATTGTGTATGTAGAAACTCGTGTTCTTGATCCGAATGCAACAGATTTTTTTAACGTTCAAGTTGTGAAACTGTTTCAGATTAGATGTGTATTCAGTGCCTGTATTAATTTTCCTGTTGTAATTTGTATTCATTCATTTATCTCATTTGTAATTTCCTCTGCTTGAGCACATGTGGATATTTTAATGCTACATGTGAAGTGAAACAGATTAAAACCACTTTCCTGTAATATGGCTTCCTGCTAAAACAGCAGAGTTTTCTGTTCATGACCTGGCCTGCTTGTTTTGTAATACATTGGGTTATCTGCTGGCCTTTAAGCGTTTGAATCTACGCTCCTGTAAAACATCCATCAGGTTCTGAACTACCCAACATCAACTTACCTCTGTTTTAGGCTCTTTGGTCCAGTTGTATACAGATGTATCTACATCATCACCCTAAAAACAAAAGCAAAAACTAAGATAAGTACAAATAAAATGTATTATTCTATTAACCATCTACACTAGTACTCTGAGCAGTAAAAAAATAAAAAAATTAAACAATCTTTTCACATTAAGAGAATTCGTTTTCAAAGATGCCTTTTTTTTTTTTTTTTTTTTGGAACCGTTGGCCACTTCCCACAATTCATTTATTTACTTAATTTACCTTTGAGCAACTCAAAGTTTAAATTGACAAAATCAAATATACATAATGACTGATTCATTTTGTTAGTGTGAACACACCACATACACAAAAGTGCTTTGAGTCAGAATGTGGTATGGGGCTGGGACATGGCACAACGCTAAAGCAATATCCCTGCTTCCTGAAACGCTAATGTCAGAACGGTAAATCCACTGCAGTTGCAGTGCGATGTTGTCATGTTTGTAGGTATTTAGTCATAGACCAAAGTATTAAGTAGGGAAGTCAAGGCATTGTGGTTGCCGAGGTCTGATGTGAACTAAATTGGTTCAGGCAAATCATTCCAATGATTATTTGTTATTACAATAATTCTAAGTTCAATAATTTGAAAGGCAGTTCAATCATCTGAAAGATAGGGGATAGAATCACCATCTCTGCAGAGAAATAAATAAAAGTATTGGATAAGAAGATTGCCACAGAGTCAGTCATTTTTGGTCATACAGTCCAGTCATTCAAGTCAGGTCGGTCCCGTCTCCCCGCTTTCCCCTATTCCGTCCGTCTTCTGTGTGTGCCCTTAATGTCTGATTCATTAGTTTTTGTTTTTTTGTTTGTTTTTTAATGCCCCTCATAATGTTCACGTTCTTTCTGGCTCTTACGTCATTTCTCAACCCCAGTTCTTCAGCCTCCCACTTAAGGGAAGCTGCTCTCTAGATGTTCATTCACAAGATGAACCCATAAACTAAACAAAGAGGACACTAACCAGAATGTTCCTGCTTGAACAAGCTACTAGTTCCCACGGGCCCCATGCACAAACGTCTCCAAACATTTGTTTTTAGCCACTACAGCACCATCATTCATCCTCTGGGAAACAAAATTTCATGCCGATTCCACAGAGCCTCTCTGGTGACACTGGGGACTAGTAGAATTCCATAGAAGCATTGGTTCCAACCAACAATTATTTTTATTCTCAAAAGGTTTGACAATTATTTTTTTTAATAATCAATCGATTGTTCAGTGTGTAAAATAAAGGAACATTCCCAGTACAGTTCCCTGGAGCTCAGGGAAATACTTGTTTTGCCTGAACAGCTGTCAAGCGTACAGAGACATTGAGTTTACTATCACAGAAAACTTAGAAGATTAGCTAATATGCACATGGGAGCGGGAGCAAGAAAAAAAAAAAAAAAAAAAAAAATTCAAAAACAATTACTTTTCCAACTTGATGCCAATTAATTTCCTTAAGTCAACTAATCAGTTAATTTGTTTAAGTTCTTAAATACTGGTTGATTTCTGGATGCCAGGTGTTGGTCATCGCAATCTCACCAGCCTCTAAAATGGCTCAAAATATAACAAAGAACCAATTTATACATCTGGCAGCAGTTTTTCTTTTTGTCCCTTAGGTTTACTTTTAGAAATGTCATTAATGGAAACTGTTCAATGTCCTGTTTAACAGCATTTCTGTTTCTGAATTAAACCTGCAAATTACTCAAGACTTCTTTTAAAAGACAAAAAGCCATCTACTGCATGCATGTTGTGTAATCACACTGGGTTGTTCATGTGGCATTTGTTTCATTGGCTGCTGGTAAGTATAACCCCAAAATATTCCAAAGGAAATCAACACATGCGTGAGACTTCAGCACATTTCTTCATTCTAAACTACAGTCGAGCTGAGGGCGATGAATCCTCCAGGTTACCAGGCTGAAAGTGTCCCAGCGCAGATGGGGAGGAACGATGGGTTCACTGGACAACCTGCAACATCGACAAGGGTTCAGTACACCACTGTGAGCATCAGCACTGATCCCCCCAAAGACCACATCATCTGGTCCCTCTGCTGCTTTGTCTACTCAAACCCTTTCTGCCTTGGACTAGCGGCTCTTATCTACTCTATCAAAGTAAGTTTTTGTGCAACAGTTCTGTATTGCTTGTAAATTATTCATGCAACATATATTTAACAAGAGTTTTTTTTCCCCCCACTTTATTAAGATCTGCCAATCTAACCTGATCCCCACTACATAAGATTTTAGGCCTTTTCTAATAGATAAACTTAACATGTTATTTGTCAAGTTCTGCTTTTGTTTCCGCTGTACTGCCCCATCTTTGTGGAGAGCTCCTGAATCTAAAATTTAGCATAGAAATCCAACAGCAAGCTTGGAAAATTGCAAACACTGCGATTAATGTGGGTTATGCATTTAGATAAGCACTGCAAAGAAGTATTTCAATATACAGGTAATATTTTGATTCAGAATATCTGACATGTTTTGTCATGTTAATGCATTTTATAAGCTGTAGATTGAGGGCACAGTTTTGGAGAACACGCTTCTGGTTAAATTTTCTGCTAAGGTTCAGATTGTGTAGATATTTATAAAATCATCCTATAATATTTACAGTAGAGAGTTAGATTTTTCATGTAAACAGCAGGGCAGTCTACCAAATGTGAGATCACTATATTTTCCATGGAAGAAAAACTGCTCATAAACAACTGCACTGCATCTCACGTTCTGTTCGCAATCACCTCCTAGTCATCGTCTTCGTGCCTACCAAACCATTTGACCTGGTATCCTAAACGATGTTGCATTCAGAGCTAAAATGACTATTCAATCAAAACTGCATGTCAGAATGGGAGAATAAATGTTAAAGAGAGAAAGAAACTTAATCTGCCACATGAAACTATATCGAAAGTTTTGCTGGAGATTATGATTTCTGCTTTTGTCCCTTCAGTCCAGAGACCGGAAGATGGCTGGAGATCTGCAAGGTGCCCAAGGTTATGGCTCAACTGCCCGCAACCTCAACATTGCAGCAACTGTCCTGGGTTGCATCCTGTTCATTGTTTTCATCATCATCATTACTACGTCAGCAAAGTAAAAGATAGTACAGATACTGAGGCTAAATTCCAGTTATTGTTACAGATGCTTGCTGCTGTGATTTGGTGATGCTTGATCTCTGCATTATGCTCATGTCATAATCTGAACTTCTCATCAAGTAAAACAGATTTTTACCTTTATTTGCTACAGAAGCCTTATTTGGAATTCATCCATGTTGCTCTAACTGCTGTCTGCCAAGTCTGAATGCCAGACTATTATTAAATCCAAATTACCTGTCAGAGACAACTGTGTCACAGCGATTGTTTGAAGAGACCAGTTTAATTTCTCAATAAACGAAAGTTCAATCATTTTCATTCATAAACTTGTGTGCTTGGAAAATGGAGGTTGAAAATAAATAAATATACTTTATACACACTTAACTAACCTTCTAACCACATTTTCCACCACTGTTTAGTTGGTACCATGTATTCTATATAATTTTGATCTTATGTTTGATCAAATGGCAAGAAGACAGGTGTCCTCCGACATGACTGGGGTGTTATCTATTCTATGCTTATGTTACTCAAAAAGGGGCATTACATGACCATGTACAGCAGTTTGTTTTGTAAGCTGCTGGCTTTGCAACTACCGGTTTGTAGGCTTTTGGATTTGCCCTTCTGCATTTTTCTGTTAAAAGAAGTGAGTTCCCATCTGGCTGGAACTTTGACAGTTTGGATGTGTGGTTCCCTAATCACTACCACATAATCACAGGAGAGCTACATACAGTGGGTATGGAAAGTATTCAGACCCCCTTAAATTTTTCACTCTTTGTTATATTGCAGCCATATGCTAAAATCATTTAAGTTCATTTTTTTCCTCATTAATGTACACACAGCACCCCATATTGACAGAAAAACACAGAAGTTTTGACATTTTTGCAGATTTATTAAAAAAGAAAAACTGAAATATCACATGGTCATAAGTATTCAGACCCTTTGCT
>NW_018127887.1:4252517-4254208 GCF_001952655.1 Monopterus albus | reverse complement strand
TACAGAAGCCTTATTTGGAATTCATCCATGTTGCTCTAACTGCTGTCTGCCAAGTCTGAATGCCAGACTATTATTAAATCCAAATTACCTGTCAGAGACAACTATGCCACAGCGATTGTTTGAAGAGACCAGTTTAATTTCTCAATAAACGAAAGTTCAATCATTTTCCTTCATAAACTTAAGTGTGCTTGGAAAATGGAGGTTGAAAATAAATAAATATACTTTATACACACTTAACTAACCTTCTAACCACATTTTCCACCACTGTTTAGTTGGTACCATGTATTCTATATAATTTTGATCTTATGTTTGATCAAATGGCAAGAAGACAGGTGTCCTCCGACATGACTGGGGTGTTATCTATTCTATGCTTATGTTACTCAAAAAGGGGCATTACATGACCATGTACAGCAGTTTGTTTTGTAAGCTGCTGGCTTTGCAACTACCGGTTTGTAGGCTTTTGGATTTGCCCTTCTGCATTTTTCTGTTAAAAGAAGTGAGTTCCCATCTGGCTGGAACTTTGACAGTTTGGATGTGTGGTTCCCTAATCATTAACATAATCACAGGAGAGCTACATATGTTGAACCTCACAATGCTCTTCCTCTACATTTCCTGTCTTTTCACACAGACAACTATCAAATAAATGCAAAAAGCCTAAAAAGTATTTTAAAAAAAGAAAAACAAAAGGAATGATAGTTGAGAATTTAAAGGATGTTCTGATAAGTAAGTACTGTATTTTAAATTGAATTTGTAAAGTCCTTAGGGCATTTGGACTTTATGTTCTTTGCCACAGCAACAGCAAACACCAGCGTTTTCTTTTACCTCACAGGCCTTTGATGTAAAGAAAAAAAAAGGTGTGCGCTACACCTAAAATTAAATAGGTCAAAACTAACCAACACTTCTTGCACACCCACAAGTTCTCGCATGCATTTCTATAGCCACCACCTCAAAAACTACAACTGAGCTGAGAAAGATGGATCATGGAGGGCAACAGGCTGAAGCTGTCCCATTGCAGGTGGGGAGGTATGATGTGCCCCCTGGACAGCCTGGAGGACCTGTGATGGTTCAATACACCACTGTGACCATCAGCACTGACCCCCCAAAAGACCACATCATCTGGTCTATCTTCAACTTGGTTTATGGAAACGTCTTCTGCTTTGGACTGGCTGCGCTCTTCCACTCTGTCAAGGTAATTTTATGTGTGACGGCTCTGAACTGCTAATGAATTCCATCAATCAATCGAGAGTTCTAGCATTATCCTACAATGATGCAATAGAAAAATAGGAAGGTTTTACCAATATTTAGTAAGAGGCAGATAAATAGAATAATTTAGAACTAAGTTTTTATATTTTAGGCTTAAAATGTTATGAACTAATGTGACAAATACAACAAAGATATGAAAAAATAAACATTAAGTTTGTTACCAACTTTTCTTGAAGAATAAGAAAATGATTATGTTAAGAAATTATATGGGAAAGATAAAATGGAAGGAAAGAACAAGGAGCAACTGCATTTACAGCAAATAATCTAAAGATTTAGCAAGAGATGATGAAATTAAGTCTATGTTCAACACTGGCAGTTTTAAATCCCTTGAGATTGTGGATGACTATGAATCCACTTTTAAAATCAATAATTCTTTTGTTTCTCTAGGCCAGAGACCGGAAAGTGGCTGGAGATCTGAATGGTGCCCG
>NW_018127887.1:4238711-4249258 GCF_001952655.1 Monopterus albus | reverse complement strand
TACAGAAGCCTTATTTGGAATTCATCCATGTTGCTCTAACTGCTGTCTGCCAAGTCTGAATGCCAGACTATTATTAAATCCAAATTACCTGTCAGAGACAACTATGCCACAGCGATTGTTTGAAGAGACCAGTTTAATTTCTCAATAAACGAAAGTTCAATCATTTTCCTTCATAAACTTAAGTGTGCTTGGAAAATGGAGGTTGAAAATAAATAAATATACTTTATACACACTTAACTAACCTTCTAACCACATTTTCCACCACTGTTTAGTTGGTACCATGTATTCTATATAATTTTGATCTTATGTTTGATCAAATGGCAAGAAGACAGGTGTCCTCCGACATGACTGGGGTGTTATCTATTCTATGCTTATGTTACTCAAAAAGGGGCATTACATGACCATGTACAGCAGTTTGTTTTGTAAGCTGCTGGCTTTGCAACTACCGGTTTGTAGGCTTTTGGATTTGCCCTTCTGCATTTTTCTGTTAAAAGAAGTGAGTTCCCACCTGGCTGGAACTTTGACAGTTTGGATGTGTGGTTCCCTAATCACTACCACATAATCACAGGAGAGCTACATATGTTGAACCTCACAATGCTCTTCCTCTACATTTCCTGTCTTTTCACACAGACAACTATCAAATAAATGCAAAAAGCCTAAAAAGTATTTTAAAAAAAGAAAAACAAAAGGAATGATAGTTGAGAATTTAAAGGATGTTCTGATAAGTAAGTACTGTATTTTAAATTGAATTTGTAAAGTCCTTAGGGCATTTGGACTGTATGTTCTTTGCCACAGCAACAGCAAACACCAGCGTTTTCTTTTACCTCAGAGGCCTTTGATGTAAAGAAATAAAAAAGGTGTGCGCTACACCTAAAATTAAATAGGTCAAAACTAACCAACACGTTTTGCACACCCACATGTTCTCGCATGCATTTCTATAGCCACCACCTCAAAAACTACAACTGAGCTGAGAAAGATGGATCATGGAGGGCAACAGGCTGAAGCTGTCCCATTGCAGGTGGGGAGGTATGATGTGCCCCCTGGACAGCCTGGAGGACCTCCGATGGTTCAATACACCACTGTGAACATCAGCACTGACCCCCCAAAAGACCACATCATCTGGTCTATCTTCAACTTGGTTTATGGAAATGTCTTCTGCTTTGGACTGGTTGCTCTCATCTTCTCTGTCAAGGTAATTTTATGTGTGACGGCTCTGAACTGCTAATGAATTCCATCAATCAATCGAGAGTTCTAGCATTATCCTACAATGATGCAATAGAAAAATAGGAAGGTTTTACCAATATTTAGTAAGAGGCAGATAAATAGAATAATTTAGAACTAAGTTTTTATATTTTAGGCTTAAAATGTTATGAACTAATGTGACAAATACAACAAAGATATGAAAAAATAAACATTAAGTTTGTTACCAACTTTTCTTGAAGAATAAGAAAATGATTATGTTAAGAAATTATATGGGAAAGATAAAATGGAAGGAAAGAACAAGGAGCAACTGCATTTACAGCAAATAATCTAAAGATTTAGCAAGAGATGATGAAATTAAGTCTATGTTCAACACTGGCAGTTTTAAATCCCTTGAGATTGTGGATGATTATGAATCCACTTTTAAAATCAATAATTCTTTTGTTTCTCTAGGCCAGAGACCGGAAAGTGGCTGGAGATCTGAATGGTGCCCGAAACTACGGCAACACTGCACGCTGCCTCAACATCGTGGCCACAGTTCTGAACTTTATCGGCATTTGTTCATTTATTGCAATAATCGTCATAAACGTGAACGTAAAATCATCCTCTAATGTGAATGCATACCATTACAATAGACGCTATTAAATTTTAAGCAGTGCGTTACAGATGCTTGCTGCTGTGATTTGGTGATGCTTGATCTCTGCATTATGCTCATGTCATAATCTGAACCTCTCATTAAGTAAAACAGATTTTTACCATTATTTGCTACAGAAGCCTTATTTGGAATTCATCCATGTTGCTCTAACTGCTGTCTGCCAAGTCTGAATGCCAGACTATTATTAAATCCAAATTACCTGTCAGAGACAACTGTGTCACAGCGATTGTTTGAAGAGACCAGTTTAATTTCTCAATAAACGAAAGTTCAATCATTTTCTTTCTAGCATTATCCTACAATGATGCAATAGATAGAATGCAAACTCATACTATTAGCATAGAGGCTATTAAATGTCAATTTCAGTGTTGGAGTCGCCTGCTGCTGTAGCTTGGTGATGACTTCTGTTTCTTTGCTTTATGCTCATGGCATAATTTGTAGGTTTTTATGCTGCTTTACTTCGATGTTTAAGTAAAAGAGAAGCATTATTGGTTGTATTACAAAAGTATTAAATGAAAATCACACATTTTTCCTTGGTGTTCATTTTTAGTCCTTTTAAATAACTTGACAGGAGTTTGCTCAGTGTTGGACAAAAGACAGGAGATAAGAATTGAATTTTCAAACTCTTGCTGCAGCACATCTATACATTTTACAATGGAAACGACAAATTGGGAACTGAAGAGGAGAGTTCTAAGACAATCTCAGCTCACTGAGTTTGTAAAAGAGTAAAGCAGCAGAAAAAGACAAAAAGGGGCAGCAAGGTGAGAAAACAAAGGTGAGAATAAATAACACTGTCCACTCCAGAGGATCAAGGTTATCAATATTGTACTATAGTACTGTTTACACAATCATGGAAATAATGATGATGGGCCTTTTGACTCTTTCTTAAGAATGATTAGTTTAGAATGTTACAAATCTCTTTTCATCGTTTACCATCGTTTACCTATCTATGGAAGAGAAATTCAAATTAATGCTGTTGTGGTTTGTTGTGCTCTTCACTTTCGACGCAACACTGGCAGCAGGAGCCGTGCACATTCACGAACGCTCCTCTTCAGAAGATTTTTAGGTAGAGGCTCTCTGGTTTTATCATTCTGAAATAATTACAGACTATTTGGAGTTGTGAGGGGTGCCAAGCTAATCTAGAGGTAGCCATGATTAAACATTAAATGGCTGGAACTGAGCAAAATGAGCATGCCAGGGGCACTTTAGGTAAACCATTAAACCATCCCACCACCCTTTTTCTACAACTGATGAAAACACTAGTGATGAAAACATGCTCAATAAACTGTCCGGGATAAACAAAGATTTGAAATAAATGCAGGAAAATGATTTGTTAATGTACAACACTGTCCATGGATACATTAACTATGCTTTGTTTAAAAGCGGTCATATTACGTGCACATCACAAAGTAAAGTTGTCAGGGTACAGTAAAAATAAATAAATACCACTATGGGTTAAAGAGAGGGAGAGTTTAGAGCCCAGATTACTTTGTGTTATGTCCCAAATGAGACTTTGCATCTGTTGTTTACACATGACCAACTCCCTTATACGCAAGTTTGACCCAATATCGCAATCATTTTTCTTTGGAAGCAGTGCAGACAGCAGCACACCCAGCACACCAGTCCAGGTTTATACAGTAAGTTCTTTTCTGCTTATCAATCTATTTGAACAGATTTTGTGTGATTAGCAACAGCATCAAAGATGGAGAAGTATAGCCTAAAATTCTGTAAATTTAACAGATGTTTCTATGCATTTAGCTTGTTGTACAGTTATATATATATACGTATATATATGTAAAAACCACATCTGTAAATACATGCACAAAAAACTATAGTAGATTACGAGGGGAGAACTACTGCAGATATGTAGACTACAATTCTATTATAGTCTATATTGTGAACTAACATATTTGACTTTGTGTTATAAACTTTAAATTGGTGTATATGTTAATATTTCTGATGTAGCAAACTTCTTAACTATATTTCCTATACTGTAGATTTTCAGTTCTGCACTGAAAAGATGAGGGTGCTTCTCATATTCTGCATCCTCTACCTGATGGCTCCTATTGGCTACAGTCAACTTGCAGGTCCTCCTGGTCCCAAAGGTGACAAAGGAGATCCTGGACATCCTGGATCTCCAGGGCCACCAGGGCAACCAGGGCAACCAGGGCGACCAGGAATTCCTGGAGCTCCAGGTCAAAAAGGTGGATATTAAATACTTCACCAAACTTCCAAAGAATATTTATTACTTATGGCTGAACATCAGCCATCTTTGTTTGAATTCTGGCATCTTCCTCCTGGAGCAAGAAAACGAGTCTGTTTGTAGCCACAATCATAAAATCTGCCTCAAACCTCCCCAGATCCACAATTTCCCACATCCTTTACACATCCTTTTGTCACTTGGCTCTGTGTCAGCTGCCATAGTCTGGTCTAATGTTTGACTCCTGCTCTTCAGGGGATATAGGAGTACCTGGAGCGCCTGGACCATATGCAATGTGCACGGAAGGTAATAAATATACTTCATGAATTTTGTTGAAAGTAGAGAAACAGTAAATCGCAGTTTGTTGATCATTCTGCATAAGAACATTTTGGCACAACACATGGACAATACAGACAAAACAAACACAAAAAGATGTACACCCATACATTCCATCCAAGCTAATCACTGACCCACTTTGGAAAATTGATTTTGAATGATTTTTTAAAATTTTTTATAGTTTGATACTTTTCAGAGTTCAAAATGACATTTTCAAATAGTTCTGTCATGGCTACAGTGCAAACCCACATGTTTTAAATTTACATTGATAGTCTTAAAGAAATAATTCCTCACAGTTGAGAAGTTGCAACCAATAAATGTGCTTAATTACTTTAACAATTAATCAGACTGTTGGTCTATCATTTCAAGTGACTTCATTTCAGCCTAAAAATTAATAAACATTTCCCTGGCACATCTCAAAAAAGGGTGAATATTAAAAGTTTCACAAAGCAGTATTTAGGGGTTTTGGGGGTGGTTTTCCATGTATTGTATTGTAAGGTGTACAAGTTATTCTGCTGACCTTTGCCCTGGTTTCCTCATATTAATCTGCTATAATGAGCAGTAAAAATCAGTGTTCAAAGAAAAACATTACAATAAGAGCGGAAGCTGAATATGTCAGACACTGTAAGCCTTTAGATGTTACACACCTGTGCATGTGGGTACAGATGTGAACTGCATATTGTTACATAGATTTAAAACTAAACCTGAACTTTCTGCTCCAGATATCCAGTGGCTATCCAGCTTAAAGAAGAACCTTGCTAAGTTAGAGCTGGGTAAGTATGAAAATCAAGCACTATGAAGAAGTGTTACAGGAACAGCAGTTTGTGTCCCCTAGAAATGCCCATTATGTTGATTTTCACTGCATCCTATAACCTTATTTATACAGTTTTTTTCTAAATGTGAAAAGTTGTGTGGATTTTCTTTTCTTTAGCTTCACTACACTGAGCCCTCACAGTTTACAGTTTGTAAAAACAAATTGTCTCATTTGCTAATCTGTATGCTTTTTTTCTTCAGCTATAAACTATGACTTTGTGCGAACAGCTGGTCCGAAATTCTTTGTGTCCAACAAGGAGAAAGGCAATTTCTCCAGGGCTGTCGAGTTCTGCTCCCAACGAGGCCTTGAGCTGGCTTTGCCCCAGAGTGAGGAAGAGAACAACATCCTGACTCAAGTGTTTAAGAACCTTTATCAATGGATCAATGTCAGCAATAAAAAAGCAGAGGGGAATTTTGAGGTGGATATGAAAAACCGACCTCTGACCTTTACCAAATGGGCAGAAGGTCAACCAGACAGATCCATCCAGGATACAGGCTGCACCATGCTGTCAGAAAACGGCGTCTGGCACGTCACACAGGAATGCTTCCTGAATGCTTACATCATTTGTCAGATATAGAAAAGATCTATATCCCTCACAAGTCTTGCTTTAAGTTTTTCTTGCTCCAACACATGACTCGCATTATACTGTATGTTTACTTTAAGATTTGACTGAGTGCAGTACTGTACAACTCCCTTAACTCTAAGTGAGAGACAGTGGACTGCAGGAAGACAATTCACCATGCATTCTGCTTTACTTCTAATGTCTAATGAATTTAAAAAAAATTGTTAAAATCATCCTCATTTTGCAAGATATTACATGAAAACTGCTTTAAGGACCCAGTTAGAGACAATTTGCTTCAAATGTAGGTCTGACACTTTCAGAAAAACTGCATTCTGTTTTATATTGTAATCTCTTATTACAAAGTATAATTGTATCACAGAAGCATGACATTAATAACTGTTGTAAATCAAACTATGCTAACTGAATACCAAAAGTATATAACAATAAAGTGATCCATTAGTAAAGGGCCTCATTTCAATCATACGTTTTAAGGCTCAATAAACTAGTTGGTTGTTTGTCTGGTAAACTGATGATCTTCATGTTAACAAACACCAAAGGCAGAACATTCAAAACAATATGAATAATCAAATTTGTGTTGCAACTATGTGTCATTATCTATTAATATGGTGATTATTTTATTGGTTACCTTTTCCTAAAGCACAGTAGGACTTCTTTGAATGTCAATTTCAGTGTTGGAGTCGCCTGCTGCTGTAGCTTGGTGATGACTTCTGTTTCTTTGCTTTATGCTCATGGCATAATTTGTAGGTTTTTATGCTGCTTTACTTCGATGTTTAAGTAAAAGAGAAGCATTATTGGTTGTATTACAAAAGTATTAAATGAAAATCACACATTTTTCCTTGGTGTTCATTTTTAGTCCTTTTAAATAACTTGACAGGAGTTTGCTCAGTGTTGGACAAAAGACAGGAGATAAGAATTGAATTTTCAAACTCTTGCTGCAGCACATCTATACATTTTACAATGGAAACGACAAATTGGGAACTGAAGAGGAGAGTTCTAAGACAATCTCAGCTCACTGAGTTTGTAAAAGAGTAAAGCAGCAGAAAAAGACAAAAAGGGGCAGCAAGGTGAGAAAACAAAGGTGAGAATAAATAACACTGTCCACTCCAGAGGATCAAGGTTATCAATATTGTACTATAGTACTGTTTACACAATCATGGAAATAATGATGATGGGCCTTTTGACTCTTTCTTAAGAATGATTAGTTTAGAATGTTACAAATCTCTTTTCATCGTTTACCATCGTTTACCTATCTATGGAAGAGAAATTCAAATTAATGCTGTTGTGGTTTGTTGTGCTCTTCACTTTCGACGCAACACTGGCAGCAGGAGCCGTGCACATTCACGAACGCTCCTCTTCAGAAGATTTTTAGGTAGAGGCTCTCTGGTTTTATCATTCTGAAATAATTACAGACTATTTGGAGTTGTGAGGGGTGCCAAGCTAATCTAGAGGTAGCCATGATTAAACATTAAATGGCTGGAACTGAGCAAAATGAGCATGCCAGGGGCACTTTAGGTAAACCATTAAACCATCCCACCACCCTTTTTCTACAACTGATGAAAACACTAGTGATGAAAACATGCTCAATAAACTGTCCGGGATAAACAAAGATTTGAAATAAATGCAGGAAAATGATTTGTTAATGTACAACACTGTCCATGGATACATTAACTATGCTTTGTTTAAAAGCGGTCATATTACGTGCACATCACAAAGTAAAGTTGTCAGGGTACAGTAAAAATAAATAAATACCACTATGGGTTAAAGAGAGGGAGAGTTTAGAGCCCAGATTACTTTGTGTTATGTCCCAAATGAGACTTTGCATCTGTTGTTTACACATGACCAACTCCCTTATACGCAAGTTTGACCCAATATCGCAATCATTTTTCTTTGGAAGCAGTGCAGACAGCAGCACACCCAGCACACCAGTCCAGGTTTATACAGTAAGTTCTTTTCTGCTTATCAATCTTTTTGAACAGATTTTGTGTGATTAGCAACAGCATCAAATATGTCGGTTTGTCCCTCATATGGCAACAAAACAGCCTCAAACTGAACTATGAAAACTCTACCACGCACTGTTTCCACACAAGGCCATAGATTTCTACATAGATCCTGACAGAGAAAATTTATAATGAAGCAAGTCGTATTCTTGTTCCCCTTGAGCAAACCATTAAACTTTCCCTCCTTTCTACAACTGATATGCTCACTGATGGTGAAAAAAAGCTCTGTGCTAAAAAGATATCTGCTCAGTACACTCTGGCTGGAATAAATAAAGATTTAAAATAAAAACAGGTTGGAAAATGTTCACTTAACCTTCAACACATTGTCCATGGATGCATTAACTAAGCTATGGTTTCTTTAAGACCACTGTCAGTTAAAAACAGGGAGGGTTTTGGACCTAGATTATTTACTTTTCATGCTCCGTCCCAAATGAGATGTTGCATCTGTTGTTTACACAGGACCAACTCCCTCATACATGAGTTTGACCTAATATCTGTTATTTTTCTTTGGAAGTACTGAAGAACACACAGCACAACACCTCCAGGTTTTTACAGTGAGTTCTTTTCTGCTTATCGCTCTTTTGTAAAACACATTTTGTCTTATTAGGACTATTTGAACAGCTTTACAACAGCTTAATGTCTATTTAGTGATGACAAATGTAGTAACAAATAAACAGCATTACTTGCATTTATGGAAATTAAATTTAGCTGATGATGTTAATATGTAATTAACTTGTCATTTTTCTTTGGAAGTAGTGTAGCACACAGGTTTAAAGAGCAAGTTTCTTTCCATTTATCAATATTTGATATTAGGATTTGTGTTACATTTTATAAATAACAGTGAATTCAGCTACAGCAAACATATACTATTGCACATCTGAATATCTGCAAATAGCTGTATGAGGACCTATAAGACATGTACTGTAGTAAGAAATGTAAGAAGTGTTACTAGTATTTCAGAATGGGCAGATTTAATTTTAAAGTTAACTGTTGTAAATGATGATAATATTTCTGATCTAACCCATAAATAGACAATTCATTATATTTTATACATATTTCAGTTTTGCACTGAGAAGATGCAGTTTCTGTTGTTCTGCACATTTTGCCTGATGTTGCCTAATGGCCACAGTCAACTTCAAGGTCCTCCTGGTCCCAAAGGTTCCCAAGGAGAGTCTGGGTTCGATGGTATACCTGGGGTACCTGGGGCACCTGGGAGACCTGGGAGTCCTGGGTTCCCTGGGGTTGGAGGTCCAAAAGGTGCAAAAGGTGAGTGCTGACACCATAATTCTGCTCCCAAAGTATGCTGTTCTGACCATCTTTTGTTTGATTTCTGGCATCTGATTCTGGGAAATTATTCCATTCTGGCAAGGCTAATAGGTTCTATTTAATGTACATATTTTTGTCCTTTTCCTTGCCCTACAGGAGACCCTGGTAGAGTAGGACCTTCTGGAGAATGTGAATGTGAACAAGGTTATATATTTATACAGTATATATTTTACTGATGTATTTACATTGATAATATTTCTGTAAGCTAAGTTGCTGTTTGTCATTTATTATAACAGCATGTGCAGTGTACAAGTTTCAGTGTTTTGTTGTCCTACAATAAAAGGGCATTTTTACACAGCTGGACACAATATTTGTTAGCACAACCATTTGCTATTTATGTAGCAAATATTTGAAGATACATTTATACAGAAATGCAGGCAGTTCCACAGGGTTAACTTACTTTTCCACTCCAAGTTACTGTGCCAATCTTTGTCATGGTAAACTTTTGCTTTTCTCTGATGTGATGCTGTGATAGCAAAAATCATTCCCTGTGTTCAGAGAAGAAAACAAATGAAGATTATAAAAGAACTGAAGGGGAAAAAGCAATTTGAGCCTTTTACTCTATCTGAAATCTTGTACACACAAATATGAGGTCCAACGTTATGGAGGACCAACATACAACGTATTGCCAGTTTGTTAACTGAATGTAATCTGTTTGATTCAGATGCCTTTATCCCAGATGTCCAAGCCATAACCGAGAGAATTTCTAAATTCAAGCTGGGTAAGTATTCTATTGAAAGTCTATATTCTTCCCTTTTGAGTTGGTGTCTGATGTGCACACATAAACAGATAGCTATAAACATTAAAGGCCTGAATGTCTTGGAAGTACAGTATAGCTGAACTCTTTACACATTTTCTCAAACTGAACAAATGATCAAATGTGCAAACACACTAAACACTAAGAGAGATGATTATCAAAAAAAAAATGGAATCACTGAGTATTCATGCAAAGCTAAAATGATGCCAACAATTAGCTAAATATAAAGCTCTTCCAGGATTTTGCCAGAGGAGGCAGTTGCAGACAGTGCCCCAAAGAACTAGCATAGCAAGCAAAATCATCACCAGCCTGTATTGCACCAATGAAAAGACAAGAAAGAGTCAGTTTCTTTAAGGGACTGCACTAAAAGCTGCTCCAGAAACATCCAGCAGGCCATGCTAAACCTACTACCAGTACAAGTTGCATGACAGACTACAGGAAAGGCATGAACCGAGTCTGTGTGGATGGTACAACTTTTCAAGGCTTTGTTATATTTTCACATGCACATAGGCCTAACCATTTACTTTGTACTCTAACCACAATATGTTTTAATATGAGTGGGGTGCAGCTTGAGAAAGGACCAATGAGCAAAATATTTTAGTGAAATCAATGTTTCCGCTGGTAACATTTCTCCGTGGCGTCCCACCACGCCAAAAAAAAAAAAAAAAAAAACACCCCAAAC
>NW_018127887.1:4203227-4238529 GCF_001952655.1 Monopterus albus | reverse complement strand
GGGGGGGGGGGACAAAGACGTCACTATGGATCCAACAAATTGTGCTGGACAGACATTAATAGCAGCCCTACATTTACAATATCAGTGCTACTTGTGAAACGCACTAATCCTACTTTTCTTTCCCATTGTAACGTGAACGCGGCATTAGCTTACACATTTCCTAGCAAAACAAAACGTTATGGCAAAAAAAAAAAAAAAAAAACACCACATACACAGGTGCAGTTAAGGCCAATTCAGATGGAGTGTGTTTTTCACACAACAGATAGAATTCCATCTATCAAATGTGTTTCCATGTGCCTCACATCAGCCCTGGACCCCCACAGGAAACACTGGTGTCATACTAGAATATCAGTCTAATCTAGACAAGGACAAAATTTTATGTATGTACTTACATACAGCATAATTACTTTTGGAAGGGACAATCCAGCATTTAATAATTAAATGATTAATAAGTACTTGCAGGACTGTTAGAAGAGTGTCTGACATTTAACTGTCACAAGAAAAACAAAAGAGAACTTGAGAGGCAGGAGACTTGAATGAGAAAGAAATTTAGCATTTGTAACAGCACAATTCACTTGCTTATATTCATGACTTTCTACACACTGTCTCCTCTTTTTCAGCCATAAACTATGATTTTGTCTGGAAAGTTGGCCAGAAATACTTTGTGTCCTACAAGGAGAGAGACTCTTTCTCCAGGGCCACCGAGTTTTGCTCCCAGCACGGCTTAGAGCTGGCTTTGCCCCAGAACGAGGAGGAGAACAATGTACTAACTCAAGTGTGTGGGGACGTTTACAAAAATATCTGGATCAATGTCAACAATAAAAAAGCTGAGGGGAATTTCGAGGTGGATATGAAAAAACAAACAACATCCTGACTCAAGTGTTTAAGAACCTTTATCAATGGATCAATGTCAGCAATAAAAAAGCAGAGGGGAATTTTGAGGTGGATATGAAAAACCGACCTCTGACCTTTACCAAATGGGCAGAAGGTCAACCAGACAGATCCATCCAGGATACAGGCTGCACCATGCTGTCAGAAAACGGCGTCTGGCACGTCACACAGGAATGCTTCCTGAATGCTTACATCATTTGTCAGATATAGAAACATGCATCCCATCCAAATCTTTCTATAATGCAAACATTTCCAAACATTTTCTTCAAGTCTGAAGTTCTGTTTCACTTTTTCTATAGGCTTACGTGAATTAACTGTGGATAAAAAAAGGCTGAAAAAAAAGGTGCATTATTTCATGTTAATGTCTAGTAAATTTAAGACTATTAAATATAAACTCATCCTTATTTTAGCAGTAATGTGTCTGTGTTTTGGAACCTTTGCCCTTGTAATAGGTATAATATTTAGTTTCCCACCACTACCCTTGTGATATATAATATCTCCTTAAGAAGTATAATGGCATCATCTGTATAAAAAAAAGAATGTAAGCAGAGACACGACTATATAAAGCATTAACCACTTCTCAAACTGATGTTTTTAAAGCATATGGCACAATAAAGCATAAGGCAGTCCTGCAGTCTTCTTTCATTTCTTATATATGTTAAGGTCTTTTTAAATTAGCCTCTTTGATATCTATTTTGGAAAACAGAAATAGTAAGTTTCAACTGAAAACCTAGGTCTTATCAATAAAGAAGAAAAGGAAACTATTACAACAGCACACAGCTGACAAAGTATTTGATTGATTAATTTGATTACGTACGGTAACCAAAGCTTCTGATTATAGGCGTAGCCCTCTAAGAGCTGTCGCTATTGGGTTTATCCCTCGCGCATGCGCATGGCCTCTAAGAGGGCGAAGCCTATACGAAACAGAATGTGCATCTCACTCCAGAGACAGCATTTCCATTAAGCAGCCACACAGAACCGGCAGGACGTTAACTAACCTGAGACAAAATAATGTTGTACAGTTTTTCCATTGATATAGTTCATTTCAAATTGTGGCGGCCCTGACCAGCCGCTTATGTTTATGTTCTGTTCTGTGTTAAATGGGTGCAGCCGTAATGTCCGGATAATGGACTTGCTGGTTACCGCTGTTTTCTGTGAAATGCCGCGCTGTTCTGGCTAATGTGGGATGGGGGGAGGAACAGGTGCGGGAGGGTATAAGAGGGATGACAGGTGGGCGTGCTGTGTTGGTTCTGTTGGCGGGCGATGGTGAAGTTCGGGAAGAGACCTGTAATGTTCTGTTTTGTTACTTTTTCCAGTGAGCACACAGTGCTGCGTTTTGCAGCCCTTTTCTTTCCTGGTTTTGTATGCCTGAATAAAGCCAAGAAAAGACGGAGAGGTGTTCTCCTCCTTGTCAGTCTAGGTGCCAGCACACAGCTGGATAGTTAGATGTCCCAGTATAGGATAGGGTCAGACCAGCTCCACTCATCCGAACCAGTGGAGCGCCACAATATATCCATTCATCAGCTTGTAGCCAGTTGGTCGAGAGGGCTGGAACCTAAACAGATACTTAAATTTAGATTAGCATAACTCACCAGTTGGCACTCCCAGTCTTTATCAGCTGGTTTAATACACAGGTGAAATATCTCCAGGTTCCTTTCCGAGCTCAAACTAAGTTTTGTGGTATACCGTTAACGTTCCGAATTGTTTTTGATGGAAACGTCTTTCACGTCTTAGGCTCTGCAACAAACTAGGCAGCGTCCACGAATGAATATCATTACAAAAAGCCAAGCTACTGCACGTAGTACACTTGTTCGGTCCATGTTGGAACGTTACGTGCTTGATTGTAACCTGTAACACTTGTCGTTAGCTTGCGGTAGGACTTACATTACCTAAATTAGATAACGGAAATCAAAGTTAATTTTAGCTAATGTTACACATAAGCACTCCTTCTATAAAATGTATCTGGGTAACCTCAGAGAAATACAGCCTAGATAACCTTTAAGTAGATGTGTGATGGGTTAAATCTACAGCAGAGTGGCGCAGCGGAAGCGTGCTGGGCCCATAACCCAGAGGTCGATGGATCGAAACCATCCTCTGCTAGGCTTTTTTTTTTCGCATTTTGTGTAACATTAATACGAGTGTAACTATACTATCTGTACATATGACCTATACATACAACATATACCTTCATTAAGGTAAAATTGTGTGCATGACTATTGGCAACTGAGTGTGTATTGTGTTTAACATAACATTAATGATGCACATCAGCCATAGGATCACTGATGGTGAATGTGCTGTCAGCCAAAATGTAAAAATTTTGTATACTGCCAGCAGAGGGCAATGTTGTCCCAAATTTCAAAGTTTGAATGTCCCAAATACAAAGTACCAATGCTCATTGTAAATTTTAGATGATTGTTTAGTTATTTGCTTATGTTTTAAAACATTTTATATGTATTTTTAAAAAACTCTCCCACACCTATGAGAGCCATCCCATTATGCCGCATCAAATCCCATGATGAATTATAAAGAACACAACAAATATTCACATCATGCCCAGGTCACTGACTGGGGAAATGTGTAATAATAATGTCTATTGTCCTCTCTCACAAGGCACTAAACACAACTTTTCTGCATTGGGCATTAACAGCAACCCATGGTTGTACTTGGAAACTCCAATCTGTGTGAATGTCAAGTACTTAAAATACAATAATGAACCAATCCTGCTCTGTAAAAGAAAACTTTTTAGCAAAATAACTGGTTTGTAAACTTGATGCTTTCAAACATTTGTCATCTCTACTGCATAGTCAATATTTCATTTATTTTTTACTACACAACTTCAACATTCCAAATCCAAAGATATTGTAATCTAAAACATGTTCAAGCTGGATCATTTCTCACCAGAATTTTCATTTTAGATCTTGTAACTGTGGACATCTACACTTAATGGAGTTGTAATATATTTCATGAATGTGTGACCTTCTTGCACCCACACAGTTCCCTTCAAGACCACATGACAAATTCTTTCCTCAAGGCGGCTGACACTTAGGATGAACTCCTCATCATCATCTTCAGGCTTTTAAACAGCACATCCCTGCCTCCACTGTCCTTCGCAACCTGTGACTTTGTGCTGCTCACATGACTTTATTTGCTCGCTCCTTTTCTGTCTTCTCTTCCATAGAGATTTTTGTCTGTCTGTCTGTCTGTCTGTAGCTCTATTTCAGACTCTCTTAGGCCTGACCACATAATGATAGACCTACAGTCTATTAAAGGACCCTGCCCACAAGTCATCTCCCTCTCACCTCCCTCTTCATGGGCCTTTATAAGCCTCTCACACAGGAGAGGGCAGGGGGGCACTATCCACAGCAGGACCCTGTACAAGCATTTGGAAGGCTAGCTAGTTCACAAAGCCAGCTGTTCACCCAAGGCCAGGGATACTTGACTAATAGTAGCCATGGACAACCATTCATACAACTTCCCGTCTGACTGCACCCCACACACCAACTGCAAGTCTGCACGTAAGCCAGCTGATTCCACCGTGGTGAACATGGGCAACACTGGCAAGAGTGCTCCTCGGGACTATCTAATCTGGTCGCTGTGCAACACCTTGTACGTTAACTTCTGCTGCCTGGGTTTCATGGCTCTCATCTACTCCATCAAGGTGAGCGTGATGTGTTCTGTTTTTCTTTTGTGCTAGCCTTTATTTGTAAATTCGGGCAATTTTCAACAACATCAGGAAACCTAGGAGATTAACTGATGTGTCAAAGGGAAGAAGTCAAGAAGTGACTGCACTGATTGTTTGACATAAGATGTCCAAGCAGTGATGGGAGGATGATCACAGCTGAGGTGATTCACAGAAGGATCCAAATAGCACAAGGACCTAACCCTCTGGTTAATAAAACAGTTTATTAGCTGATGTCCTAACTATTTTTGTTTTTTATCCCACCAAAAATAGAAAAAATGGAGCTTACTTTGTGAGAGACAAACAATTTTGTTAATTATTTAACAGTAAGCAATATAATATTAGATTGTAATAGTGTGAGTCTGGTGCAGTCTATGATGCAACAATGAATCACGTTTACAAGGAAATTTTTAAAACAGTGGAAATATTGTGGCAGATGCCACATTGGGAAATAAAACGTAGCCAGTCAAGAACAATTTGCCATGGCTGAATTTAAAGTGCCAGACTAAAAGACTAAATGCTCTGCTAGGAAAAGTTCTGTTTAGGGGAAAAGCAATATATTTTAGATGTTGTAGAGACCTGTTATTGTCTTCTTCTGGTTAGATGCTTGTTGTGGACCACCACAATGCTAAACTGCATTTCATTGCCTTGTACTTGTACTACATGGGTAATGACAATAAAGTTAAATCTAATCTAATCTATTGTCCCTGGTCAGATGGGTCACACAGTAGAAAGTTGGTGTTACCACAGGAATGGGGCTGTCCAGAAGCAGAAGTGTAAACCTAAACGAAATTTTTCGCACTATAACACGACCAAAGATCTTTGAAAACGCCTTGTGCAAAGCAGAACAGGACAAACTCTAAGACTACCTGGCTTAAATGGTTTCTGAAAAGCTCACCACAAAGGGTGCACATACCCTTTATTTAAGTCTTTTTTTTCTGTCTGCATAGGGAGTAGCTCTAAAACACAGACCGTGTATTGACTTAGCACTCAAATTAAAGGCCGGGACCGGCTGCTTGTCTGTGGAGTTAAAAATGGCATAAATGGCATCTTCCTAATGGGCAAGTACTCATGGGAAATTAGAGAGTGCTAGAAAGAGACACTTCATATCATTCTGGCCTTGAATAACTTCAAATCTGCACTCTGTGTGAAAAAATTGGAAGCTGTGGGACAAGCTGTGATGAACTGACAGTAAACATGACAGAATGCCTTTGTTTGCCCTCCTAACTGTTTACAGTATCCATGGGTGTAAACACTTAATCACTTTTGCTCTTTATGTCTGAAAATGCTTAGCTGAGCCACAAGTGCAGACAAATGCCTTTATTTTGAAACTCATCTTTCCTGTATCAGTTAAAACAAATTCTGTGGATGCAAATAATAATGTGTGTATGTGTCTGTGTGTGTGTAGGCCAGGGACCAGAAGACTCAGGGCAACCTGCAGCTAGCTCAGGAGTGTTCAGACAAGGCCAAGTGGTACAACATCCTGGCAGCTGGCTGGAACCTGCTTATTCCACTTCTGGCCATCGTCCTGCTTGTCCTCCTGCTGGTCCACCTGGGCTCGTCCAAGGGCTCCTATGACTTCTTCGGAGAGGATGGCTTCCAAAACTTCATGAGACTGTTCAGCTGGTAGATGGGGCAAAAAGAGAGACAGAATAATAATAATAATAATAATAATAATAATAAAAAAACAAACAGATCAGTCTCAACTCAGCTGCCAGGAGAGATTTTATTCAACCAATGAGGGTTTACTGTATAGCTCCTAAGATTTTTAGCCAGTATAAGTAATAAATATCTTACGGTTCCTTTTCTACATGGAAGTCAGGACCCATACCGGACATCCTGAAAGCTGGACAGCATTAAAATAATCCTAATTGGTGAGAAGGAAAAGTAAGTCTTGTCTTAGTAAGCTTGGATTGTCCTCTTAGGAATGCAATATAAATGCTTGAATCAAATATTAGGCCAGTACAAGACTAATATTTGACCAGTGTCTGAGAGTCACAGATTAAGTAAAGGAAATACAGCAGATCATTATGCATGGTCTGACATTTCTCAGAATTCATACAGTGGTAAAAAAAAAAAAAAAAAAAAGCATATTGAATCCTTAATGTGATGCCAGTATTAGAAGATGTTTACACCTGCCAGTCTCCTAGAAATGGTCAGTTGCAGTGTGAAGTTGATCAAAGACTGAAGAAGCCTAAAATAGAAAACAGGGGAATGACTGGAGTTAAAAAAGGCCAGCAGGTTGAGAAATGAGCAAGCAGCTATCTGTGGGTCATTTTTGTTGTTATTTATTGTATTTATGTTGAATGGAAACTTGGATGGCAGCTGAAGTTACCCCTAGTCAGCATAGAAAGAGACGAGAGAACAAAGGACGGTGGAGCCAAAGTAGGAGCGATGCAAAGAGAAGCCACTTTAGAAAGGACAAGCAACATTCACCTCCCACTGATAGTCATTTATTTTTTTGTCTTTTGTCACTCTTTAAAATGTTATTACTGTTGAGCATACATCTATTTTTTTGTCAATATTCATGTATTTTTATTAGTATTTTAAGTATTTTGATTTTACATCATCTTACTGCCATGGTCTTAAATAAAACACATACTGTTAATTCAGTATTTCATTGAAAAACAAATCAAAGCCTTAATTTTTTCCTTCACATAAAGCTTTTACATAACTTTACAAAACTCTGCTAACAGTTACCTGGTCTTTTTGGGATCGCCTCTCAGCTAATGAACACAGGGGACCAAGTGATGTTGATTCACATGGCTCTTGTGGTTCCACTGCTGCACCTACACCCAACTTTAAAGTGATCATTTTGGGCTTCATAGCTTTGATTCTGGGGTGAGGGAATAGACAAGGCGTGGCTGTTTTCATCCCAGCTGTGAGCCTGTTGCTGTACTAACTATAACCAGAATACCCTTTTTTTAGGAAACTGTATAAATGTGCAGGACCGCCCAGGCAGAGTCAGTAGCAATGTAAAGGCCTGCAGCGGGACAAGATGGCTCATTTCCACTCAATCTGCTCTCACTCTGAGGTTGTGGGGAATACTTGTCATTTTACATTGACTTTTTGTTGATGGATATTTTTTCTAAATATGCTAAACACCTGCCACACTACATGGGCTACATGGTCCTGCCTTTAGGCTCATCATCATAGATGAATGTCATGCTGCAAATAATAATTCATTACAATGCAGTTAAGGTAATGTTTCACCTAAACACTATATGGCAGGAAGTGACTGCACTGCAAAAGCAGTTCTGCAATGGACAGAACTGCTTTTGTTTTTCTTTAATTTGAGGAGTTAGGGTTAAGAAACATTTCACAATCTAATCTGGATATCATACAGAAAATTCCTAAGAGGCTTGGTTTGTCCTCCTGCTTCTCGTGAGTGTCCCACTCCTCCTGGCCTCCCATCCTCTGGCCTCACAACATATTAGCAGCCTCTCTTTGCTTCTAACTTTATTTATATGCACCCAAATCACAGCCTCTAGCTTCCAGCTTTCTATTTTTTCTCCTGTGGTCAATGAGAAATGCTTACAGATGTCAGAGCTGTGGGGAATTACAGGCTAGGAGCCAGCAGTGCAGACAGAGGGCGTATTAACAACAGAGGGCTAGAGAAGCGAGAAGGACACATATAAAACCTTTGTACTAGTTAACAAACATCTAACTTTAACGTTAGCCCTCTTCACAACATTAACTGAGAAGCTTCTCACTCACTCAGCAGCTGGTAAAAGTCAAACTAAGCACTATGCAATACTCATAATAAAATAAATAATCCCAATCCACATTTCAGGGATTTGAATGTGCTTGAGTCTGGACTGACTTCTAGCAGAAATTCCATTTTCTAATCTTAATCTAACGTAATTCTTATTTCTAAATAATCACTGAATTTAATCTCATACCCACTCTTGAACCTGAAATTGTGTCTTGGTAAAATGCTCTCACATATCCTTTTTTAAAAACATGTTCCAGAATTGGTGGTGAACAGTCACATAGGCAGCAAATCGACACAAGAAGATATCAATTGCACAACTAAACTGTGTCTGTGTGGGAATTATTTTAGAAAGGTCTTCTGGAAATAAGCAAATATTATGAGGTATTATATTATTATAGTAATTATAAAATTCTCACTCCCTCAAAAAATATTTGTGTAAATATTTTTAACAGTGAAGATCAGGTTATATTTGTTGTTATCTGTTATAATGGCAACAAGCCATCTGTCATCACAGGTGGAATGAATAGTAAAGGTCAAAAACTGTCAAATTCTAAAAGCAGTTACAAAACATACAAATCATTTTCAGTTTGACTCCTAAAAAACTAAATTCTGAAGAGTTTTTGTTTTTCACATTGAATGAAATTTCCAGATTTGATAAATAAATGATACACACTTAAAGATTTCAGGAAATAAATTAGAAAATGAGGAAAGGAAAGTAAAATTGCTAACAACAAACAACAAGAAAACCACACACAAAAGGATGGGAGTGGTGTCCTTTATCCCTGTGACTGTTTCGGTGATCATTTTGTCAAGAGGTATTATCTTTTGGTATAATATGTATAGTAGCCTAATAAAAGCCAACAGCATTAGTAACCACAACATGTCCTCGCCAAAGGTAGACGACCTGTCATGTCAAACACTGAAGCAAATATAAAGTTTACATAAGGCCCGGAGCCCCTCGATGCCAGAGAAGGTCTGTGTGACAGCTTCTCCTCCATCACAGAGAAACAGGCAGACAGGACACCTGGAAGTCGTTGGAGTCATCGTTGATCATCGATAACTGCAGGTCCTCAGAACCACAGCAGAGAGAAACACACCATCCAGCTGTGGGAACATCAAGTACAGTCAACATGAGCAGGTGAGGACCAGTGTTGTTTTCAGCTACAAGATGATAGAGTTAGTTAATGTATGACAGTCTACTGACAAACCCTTTCTTTATAATATAAATAAGGCTACAACACTGAGGTTCTTTTAGGCCTATTTTGCTTTGTCATTTCCATATTAATGGAAACTCAACCATTGCTCAGGCAAAAGTAATTACATTTCTCTCTAAAATTTTTTCCAATTTTGGTAATGAATGCTACAAGGTGGTGGATGTGTTTCTCCTGTTTCAGCTGAATATAGATCAAAAACCAGTGTGTGGTTTTCAGCAATTAAAGGAAGTAAAGGATCTTGAGAAGTATTAAAAGGGAATAATGTGCATCATCAGACCGCTACTTTGGAGAACTATCTGTTCATCAGAGTTTTTTGCTGCGTGGTTCTAAATGATCTTTGTATCTGACACCTGTGGGAGCTTTTGAAGTGTTTTGGTAGACAGCTCTCTCCACCACCATCACCAAAACACCAAATCAGGGAATATGTTTTGGACAAATGGTGTTCATCCCTCCAGTAGAGTTCAGAGACTTGTAGAGTCAATGCCAAGGTGCATGGTGGCACGTGGTGGCTCAACACTGTACTAAAAGAGTCCTTTCTTCTGTCACCATTCTAGAGCTATGGATAAATACTTGAAAGAAATAACATTTTGGGAAAGTTTATTCCTTTCTTGCTGATGCTCATCTGTAGGGCATCTGTAAGCTGAAACCAGCAGCTGGTTAGCTTAGTTTGACATAAAAACTGGACACAAAGTAAAACTACTAGCCAAGTTTTGAAACTGTAAAAAAACAGACATTGCAAAAACAATACTGACTTTTTTTCTCCCTGAAAAGTTGTATGTTAGAATCTAAGGCAAAATAATCAGTATTATAATTTTGATTTAATTTGTTTTAATGTGCTGTACTTAAACTGTGACCTAGAACCGCAGTCAGTGACACCACTGTGTGTAGTGCGATGCTCTATGCACTAACAATTTTTCCCATCTAATACGTGATGTTCTGTGAGTTCAGCAATGACTTGTAAAGTCAACAAAAAGGTTGCCATTTTGTTTACAGTGGTTATCAGCAGTTTTCTGCTGAGTTTCAATAACATTTTAACTAATACCAGCAGAGCTTTACTGCTGTGACCTATATTATCTACATGGCTGCAGGTTGTGCCACCCCGTTGCAAAGATGGGCTTTGCAAACTTTGAATTACAATGAGACTGTCTATGGTGTCAAACCTGACAAAATGTGGGGCAACAAAGGGTTTACCCACACAGGACTTTGGTTTAGGACATAACTGATCAGCTTTGCAGTTGGCTTTATTTACCTTTGGACCAAAGGTCAGAGTCACTGTTCTGTTCTGTTCCTGACGCCAACATTTGAAGGAGAACCAGAAAACCATCCAAAATACTGGCAAAACTCTAATCTGTTGGCAAACACTGGCAGTGGTAGTATAAGCTATTATACTCATTAATAAAATTTTACCTTTGAATGCACTGCTGAACTCCAGAAACAGAGCAGCGCATGAACTTATTTCCAAACCACACAACATTAATTTGATTATAAGCATCTGTGCTATACTTAAAGAGGTTTCTGATTAAACATTTCCTCTCTGCAGATGTCTGATTAAGCAGGTGGAGGTGCAGAGCTTCATTGAAAGGTGTATGACAGCTGTGGGCACCAAGCCGCACCACGCCCACAGCCTGGCCCTGGTACTGGTGGAAGGCGACCTCAGGGGCCACTACAGCCATGGGCTCAACAGGATGGGTCAGTGATGCACTGGAAATGTGTCACTTTATCTGCATGCTTAATTTAATAGTGTGGTGGTGGTGGTGGTAATACTGTGAGTAGTTCCCCTGATGCTTTCATATGTTTTTTGTTTGTTTTGTATTTTGTCTATTAGGCTCAATCTTATTTCTTTGCTTAGACTATATGCTACCAAACACTGATTTGAAGAAGTGAAACTGATGAAGTATTGTGAAATTTTAGGTGTAAACATGGAAAACTAGATTCTCTGCTTAGCCACTTATATATTTTTGTACATAGCCTTCAACCCATTGACCATTATCTATAGACATGGGTATTCTTTGTGTTTTCTGTTTTTCAACAGACATGTATGTAAAGGACATCCAGACAGGAATCTGTGAAACATCTGGTGAGCCAGTGGTGGAGAAAGAGAGTGCAGCCACGGCACTGGTGGATGGGAAGAACCTCCTGGGTCCTGTGGTGGGAAACTTCTGTATGAATCTAGCTATAAAGAAGGCCAAAGAAGTGGGCACTGGCTGGGTGGTGGCACATGGTGAGCCCCTGAGTCCCCACCCCGCTCCCATTTTTTGGGGGGGTGGAGATTGATGATTAAAGCTTTAGAAGTAAAACTTTGAAAGGCCATGGTCCATTTTGATTGAGCCAAGGTTCATTTGTGGAATAAACAGATTTTTCTTGAAAAAGCCTTGAGATCATAAAGGGATCATTGTTCCTGATTAAATTTTAGTTGAGTGTTTGGCTCATAAATCTGGGAGAGGAGAAACTTTAGAGAAGGCAAAATACAGATTAAAGAGGTTTCTGCAGTAAAATCTCTCACGGCCTAACAGTAAACATAATTTGACAAATTACCTACAAAAATGACCACTGCTTTTAAACCATAAAATCCTAATAGCACTTTTTTCTCAGGCTCCAACCATTTTGGTATTGCTGGATACTACGCAATGCAAGCTCTGAAGGAAAACATGATTGTGAGTGATTGTGTGTGGACAATTAGATGAAAACACTTTAATTTTCCCAATACTCTAACAGCTTTCAGCTGTTTTCCCAGCTGGTTTTACATCTATGTATTTTAATAATTTGACTCCAACAGGGCATTTCATTGACCAACTCGTCCCCACTGGTGGTTCCTACTCGTGGTAAAGACGTATGAATATTAATTATTCTCAATTAATATTCTCAATTAATGCATTTAGTGTTAATAGTTGAATTCAAAGAACAGTAGTAGTAGTATGTATGTAGACATCATAAATGATTATACATCTAAACATCAATCTTACTGGTAAATACGTCTTCCACACTATAACACTGTGACCTTTGTAGTGCACTTTGGGCACCAACCCCCTCAGTGTGGCAGCTCCTGCTCAAGACGGCGACAGCTTTGTTCTGGACATGGCCACATCAGCAGTAGCACTTGGAAAGGTAAGCTGCTGATGACTTGAATACAGAACAGAACGTCTTCATTCATTAACAGTAAACATAATTTGACAAATTAGCTACAAAAATGACCACTGCTTTTAAAGCATAAAATCCTAATAGCACTTTTTTCTCAGGCTCCAACCATTTTGGTATTCAAGAGACATTTCCTGCACCAGTGGAGTTTGACCCAGGCTGTTTTACTTTTAATACTGTTTGTCTGTCTTGTATCTGAAGTTGTTAGGAATGCATTTTCAGTGTAATTAATTAAAAACAAAGCTGGGGGGCTGCAGGTATAGCTTCTCATAATCACATAACTTCTGAATGAATTCATGTAATGACATTGCATTTAGCATTCCTATCAGATGAAAAAGGATGAGACACATCCTATTATTTGAGACAGGGATATGCCCGCAACTGTCCCATCAGCTTTTCTGAAACTAGCTGCAATGGGAGAGGCAAAATCCTCCTGACCGCTGTCCTATAAATTTCAAGTCTTCTTCTCATTTAATGTGTACAGGTGGAGCTCAGTGAACGGCGTGGAGACCCCATCCCTGAGGGTTGGGGCTGTGATGCTCAAGGACAGTTGACAACAGACCCCAAGAGAGTCCTGAGCGGAGGAGGACTGATGCCCATTGGTGGCGGTGAAGCCACAGGTCAGAAAGATGCTTCTTTTCACTGCCTTTCACATTTTCATAGTTCATGATGATTAGTTATTATCAATGTCCCACTTTTGTGGGAGATTTGTATATTATGACAAATTTTTCATTTTACCCTTCATGCCATTAAACAGCTGAAGTTCACTTATGTTATTTCACGGTTGCTTTCAGGAGGCTACAAAGGCTATGGTCTGGGAATGTTGGTGGAGGTGCTCTCTGGTATCTTGGCTGGTGCCCAGTACAGCAAACATATCCGCATGTGGAAACTAACAGACCGTGTTGCCAACCTGGTAGCATTTTTATTTATTTATTTATGTGGGCTTGTGTGATGTTTTAAAAAGAACATACTGACCCCATTAAAAAATTAAAACCTGACCCCAAGGTAGCTTGATACTGTATAAATCACCCCTGTTGCTTTACAGACTCCTGGAAACCATCAGGGTGGTTTTCAAGAAAACTGAATGGTACCTGATAAAATAAAAGCAAATGGTTTGGTAATGTAGATGTGTTTAATAGGATGTGACCAGCAGCCACTTATTGTGTCTAAACCACTGTTGTGGTTTGTGATGGAGCAGCTACCCCAAACAGCTTACTGTTGCCCAGCAGTGGGGTAATTTAATAACGCTGACGATAACGTACTGTTCTTGAGTAATGCACAGGAAAGCTTGGTTTACAATACAGTGGTGATCAGCTGGTTAGAAACAAAGTTGGTGAAAACAGTTCTCACTCAAAAACAGCATAAAAATAAACCATAGGAGCTGATTTCTACTGAGAGTTCAACAAGTTTTAAATGTTGAAACAGTCTTTGACAGCTGACCTTCCTGTTTCCACTGGGCCCATCACCTGTTTTGTTTGTGTTTTCAGGGCCAGTGTTTTGTGGCAGTTAACCCAGAGAACTTTGCCCCCGGGTTCAGTGAGAGGATGTCAGACCTGCTGTCCATCCAGAGAGGGCTGGACCCTGTGAGCAGACCCCACTGATACAATGTTGATATTTACTGCAGACTCATCAGGGGAGACAATATGTAGATGATGTCCAGTGATTGCAATTTCTCAGTCTTGTAATTTGAAAAGAAAATAAGACAAAGCATGTAAGTTAATTGTTTTGAGTTTCATTGTATTGTTGTTCTAACCATTTTTTTTTTGTAGGCTGACCCTGACGCTCCTGTTATGGCGGCTGGAGACCCAGAGAGCATGAACATAAAGAAGTGTGAGGAACTGGGCGGGATCCCCTACCACATCAGTGTGGTCAACTATATGGTAAGAACAGCACAAAAGAAATAAGTGGTCATAGTCTGAATATTTGGAAAAATGTATTTCAAAACAAATGTTCTATACACAAACCAAGTTTTAAAACAGGCGCACAACTTCAATAACAATGATGAGGAAATTACTGTTTGGCCAAGATTTTAAGAGGTTGACTACACTTTGCCAAGAAATTGTATGGTACACAACCTCCTGTAAAACCACAACTTGTCACAAAATCAGTAATTACTGGATTAGTGAGCAGTGACAGAGTGAGCCCAGTTGTCTCCCCTTCTTTCCAGTTCTTATGCTAAACTAAGCTAACTGGCTGCCGGCCGTAGCTTCCTATTCACTGTACAGTTGTGAGAGTGCTTTCAGTCTTGCCCTCTAAATCGGCAAAAAGCAAATAAACATATTTCCTAAAATATCCAGCTATTGTTGTAAAGGAAATTCCTTTGCAATTCATCTGACTTATCTTTTTTGTTTGATTTTTGCAGAATGAATGTGCTAAGACAATTGGTGTCAGCCCTCTGCTGCCGTGTGACAAACTCATCTCCAATTAGTCAGTGCCCTCAAGATTCCCAGCACTGGTAATCTGTCATTTCTGCATGAAGTTCACATTGTGCAACTTGCGAATGGAGCTTTGTGTACATTATACATGTTGACACACTGCATCTCCAGAACTTAATTTAAAACACGTACACTGTTTGTCTAAACCTGCTGTGTATTATAGCTTAGTGTCTGTTATCTGTCTGTCTTAGTGGAGTTAGCTGTTGCAATTTTGTAATTGTACAGTAATTGCAACAGTATTGTGACTCAAAAGCATTTAAATTGAAAGATAATTATATAACAATCAAACTCTCATTTAAAAACATTTGTTATTATATAAAGCCATTTAGAGCAAAATTTGTTTTTCTGCACATTATTGCTGCTGTTTCTGTCTTCTATAAGCAGTTGTATACAAAACAAAAACCCTCAGAATTTGAGGTGAAGGGTCATCCAATTAGTGTTTCCTCTACTTTCAAAGCAAAAGCTGAGACAGTGGTGTTCTTTTTATCTGAAAGATATGTCTGTATTATCTGAAAAATCAAAAAGATGACAATAAATGACTAAAATCAATATTCGGTTTGTTGACAAATGACCAGTGCAAGTAATGTTGACAGTCAAATTAATTAATAACTAGTCATATTTTCTCAACCAGATGTAGTGTTTTGTTATGTTTTGTATTCAGTTTTTACACATAATTTATGAAAGAATGAAAACATTCAACATCACTTCTGAGTAAAATGCTGCCTTCAGATATGCATACGTATAAGTTCCTTATCAAGTTTGTTTCAGGAAACAAACTTTACACAAACATCGGCTGGTATTACAGGGTGCAGGTAATATTTTTCACCACTAGAGGGAGACACATGACCTGGCACTGTTCACTCTTAAGGTCCTTTAATCGAGTTAGTTGACATATTTTATTTTGTTTACCTCATATTTGGTTAAATATTACAGGGTTACAATTTCCATAGAAATGGTAAAATATTAAATGTAAAGCTGATATGTGAACAAAAGTTAAAACACCAAAGCCACATGATTACTGAGACTCTGGACACTTTTCTTTTTAAATTCCATGTTGGCCCTCAAAAATCTTGATCATCCATCAAAGATAAAATATATGGTTCTAAGAGAGTCCCACAAATATTTTGTTTTGGAAATTGGTAGATTATCAGTACCACGCCTAAATTTAAACAGATTAGTTCTGTGCACAAACTGGATTTTTATTTCTTCATGCATACTGTGTGTTTATGGATCTGAGGGTGAACATATGATGTAAATAGCATACAAGAATAATACACAGCTATGTTTTTGTGTATGTTTCTGTGTATGTATCTATGTATCATTCATGTGTCTGTGCATTGTTATACAGGTAGTACCCGTCAAAGCTACTCATTCAAATACAGTTTCAATTATTTCCACATTTTATTTATATTTGTAACCTGTCTTTTGGTCTGTGTTACATGGACAACAACAGTTCTCTTTTACTGTTAGGCTAAGATCAATTTACAGCTTGATCAGCTTCTTTTATAATTAAAATAACTTAAGGAAGGGTCCATCCCAGAACCACAAGGGGGAAGGGGGACTGGGTAGTGACAGATGCCCAGATCAGGACCTTAATCTCCCATGCCAAAAGTCCTGGCACTTGGCCCCGGAACCTGGATGTCTTGTTAACACTTGGTTGACTGCAGACAAAAGAAGCAAAATCAACAAATCAATGGACTTTCAGCTCCACCAGGGGAGGGAAGGGAGGTGAAGGAGGAAGGGGGTAAGTGAGTGCTAGGCTGAGCCAGGTCTATGAGTGGGTATGAAGAGGGTGCATAGAGATTAGGGTTGTACTGAGGGGGGAGGTGGGGGTGTGCTGAGTGGAAAGGGGCCGAATCAAACAGTTATAGGGGCAGACTAGGAGGTATATGTGCATGGATAGATAGTGGGGGTCAAATCTGCCTTGGCCTTGGCCGGGCGCCCTTATGTGGATTAAACGGGGCCCCAAAGAGCCTCAAGAGCAGGACCACTGTGGCTAGAGGATTAAATAGATTCTAAAAGGTGTTTTCTTTTGTGTTGCTGAAGGGGGATCTGCCTATCACTCTCTGAACAACCAAATCATGAAGTGATGACTAGTGATGCCAAAAGGCCAGCACATATACGTGTGTGTGTTAGTTAGTGTCTGTTTTTACACTTGTATGTGCTATTAGATGCCACAGACTGCTTAAAGATGAGTGTGTAATAGTGTATTTTCATTGATCAGGGTCATATCTGAAAAAGAAAGAATTGGATTACAAAAAGAAAAACAAAGAACTAAACTGGTAGTAAATTGTGAGATGACTCAAACGGACAACTACACTTTGAGAAGATGACATCCTGATGCATAAGGATGTTGTTTATCAGATGGGGAGATAAACAAGTCCTCAAGCCTAAATGACCACAAAGGATATGAGAGGACAGATTATTTAAAAGGGGCAGTTAACCAAAATCATATTTATTCCCAGTGGTATTAATCTGTGCAGGTCGTTTTGGCTTTATTGTTGATTTTAAATATTGTCAGGCCATTTTCATGAAAAGGTGACACTCAAATCATCATAATATGTTCATTACATCTGTCTCTGAGATTGCTGCCACATTGTTAACGCTATGGAGGTGACCGAAATATCATTTATGTTGTTGAGCTCTCAGATAAAAAGGGGGTGCTTCTTTTTGGAAAACAATATAACTTAATTATCTACCATAGTTAATTTGCATATGACCAGATATCAGAATCAGCTTTATTGGCCAGGTGTTTTGGACACATGAAGGAATTTGACTACAGTGGCTCTCAGTGTGCATGTACAATGTTCTTCTGTAAAGCCACGAGTAGACAAGTGAACAAGATAAGAGAAAGATTAGCAAATAAGTGAATGCACATTCAAAAAAATGTACTTTTAAATATAGAAATATATATACACACACATATAAGAGTAGTCTAAAATGGTGCAGTATTAAAACTGAAAGGCAAATGAAAGTATCAGGAATGATATCATGATTAAAGTTCTAATTTCAGAAAGAATTCATATGTTCATTTAAGGCCACTTAAGCCACTGTTGATGGGAGGTGTGTATATGTGTGTGTGTGTGATGACAGACAGGAGGGAGGAGTGGAGTGATGGAGAAAGTGGGAGGAGAGCTAGAATAGCTTTGCTGCTCTCCTGCTGGGTCTTTAATGAAGTGGAGCGCCTTCCTGGTTTGTTCCTCCCAGCTGTTGTCCCTACAAAGCCAAGATATTTGGCCTTGGTGCTTTGTCCTGCTTGGGCTACCATACCTCCAAATGACCAAGTGAACACATAAAAATAAAAGCAAAGCATCTGGTGTCTTGTTCTCTCCAACTGCTCAGGAATGCAAACGTCTCTCCATCTGTTGCCTCATTTATTAGGGTTTCGGATCAGTGACGATTGCTGTTGTTGGTTAATATTCAAAGAGACATGAAGATGCTGCGGTCTGAACCTGAGACAGAAATACTGGAACACTGGATATTGCACAAATGCATGCTTTCCCTCCCCTGCTTTCCATGATTTACTCAATATTATTTCATTCACTATCTAGACATTTTTAAAAAATCTCTTTCAGTACCGTATAACATTTCACTCATATCACCAATAAAAAACAAAAATAGTATATATTGTTCATGATTTTTTTGCCCAGATGTACAAAAATGTTCCCTAAAATCCACTGTGTTATACAGTAGTAGTAGTAGTAGCTCAGTGTGTCCCCTGTAATCATTTAAACAAGTCAGTTTATGCATTGCTCTTTTGCCCAAATTAAAGTGAGGGAAGAACAAACAAAAATCAAGCAGGGGGGACAACCTCTAACACCTTCCCATTATTTGGATCACTTGTGTAGGTGAGTGGATTTTAACTTCCTTTGTGTGGCTTGCATACTTGTTGATACCACCCTCACCAGGTTCTGTCTGTGACACTCACTGGTTGAGGTGTTAGATGGTCTTTGTCTGTATGTGAGGTCCTAATGACACTAACACTTGTCTCCATTAAGTTGCCCATTGTCACTTTCTTTTAATGCCTTACTGTCATTCATTTACTCATCTGTTCTTTTCACTTAATGCTTAGATTTGATTAATTTGTTTTTCATTCTCTTTCTTAAGTGGATAAAATAACAATTCACCATAGTGTAATCTGCCCTTTTGCTGTGCACATGTAGTATTTTAGAATTAATAAATTACTGTCACAGTAGTCTAAAGACACTAGTTTAATTTAACCAATCATGACACAGGGATAAATCACATTTGTAACATTTGCAAGGACTGGACAAGTAAAAAGTGATTTACTCCACTAGACAAATCACAGGACTGGCATGTGTTGCTGTATTCAGAACAAAAAGATGGGGTCAGCTCCACAGCGTTGCATTTGTTGCATTCTATCATCTTTTATCAGGTATCCTGACAAGCTACTGCGATAAACTGGTGAGTTAAAACCTTTTAATCTCTCATGCTTCCTATTAAAAGTCAGCTCCCCTGAGTCGTGAAGGTTTTGTCACTTGATGGCGCAAAAGCCAAAAAAACCCCCCGTTCCACAGCCATGGGAAGTGACATATGAAACAGAGGACATCACGCCACACGTGGTGGTCTCCTAGTTGACAGGTCCCTGCCATGTCCTGTTATGAGGTGACACGTATGACACAATACAACAAACAGTCATAATCTGACTTCTTTGACTGCAGCAATCGCTCAACAAATCTGTTAGGAAACAGCCTTGTCACACACACAAGCCACCATTTGCTAACCATTTGTACGATCTCTGAGCTCTATATTAAATCAAATCCATCAATATTAAGTATTTGTAATAAATCAGTGGATGCCGAAAACAAAATTAAACACGAGTAATTAAGGTTGAGAGGCCAATCTCAGATAATCCTTCAACTAGCAATGACAAGAATGGAAGATTAAGTGTGAAGGGTTTATTAGGGATTTTTCTTTTTGGCTTTGGTTTGAGTCCTATTTTGAGAATCTGCCCATTCTTAAAGGATTAATTCATGTATAGTGCTTTTTCCATGAAATACTATTGAGGAGTGTAAATGGGACAACTTCAAAGCATGAACAGCTTGTGATCAGTGATACCTGACCAAACAAAGAACAATATTACTGCTAAATGCCAGTGATTTTCCTTTTATGCTCTGAGAACCGCAAACCTCTTTTGACACCTTAGATAAAAGGTGCATGTGACATTGTGATTTGGTTTAGTTCTTCCCTCTGGGCAACAGAAGCCTTCTTCTACACTCGAGAGACTTAGGAGCAGGATCCAGGCCCTGAACACCCTCACAGAGGCAACCCCCAACACACACAGGATGCTCTGCTCCATTAGGCCAGCTGCCACCCAGAGTCTGTAGCCAGGAATCAGGGGGCTGCTGGTGTGTGACAATAATAACAGGTGACAGGTGAAGGAGGGAAGGATGGGGACAGCAGCTCACCTAGTCAGTTGCTCAGTGTTAGTTTAGGGGCTCCCAGTGCCACCCAGTATCTGTGTGATGGATGGATATAGCTGAGATGGTCCTGGTCTGCGGAAACAGACACCATGACCCCCGACAGCCTCTTCTGAAACCTGTATTTATTATACTTGCTGACCGATGCAGAGAATTAGTACAATGTATATACAATTATACAATGAGTTCTTACTGGGCTCATTGTGTTTGATGCACATTAGAGCATCTCTACCATGGTTCTACACCTTCAGGTACATTATTTACATTTCATTTTAGGGACTGAAATCAAATGAATAATCTGGAGTTTAAGAGTTTTTCTGTCATTGTGTTAACTTACCTCAAAGTGTTTCACTATTCTTTCTTGGTGTACAGTGGGAGGTATTTTGCATACAGTAATGATCTGATGTTTCAGGTGCTTAAATTCTTGGAATTCTTAATTCTTCTCCTGCAGCAGACGTTGCTCCAAAACCTCTATGTATTGTTCAGCATTAATGGAGTCATGTTGTTAACATAGCGCTTCCTTTTGGTACAGTAAAGTTTTAGGCAGCATTTTTGGATGTAACTACATATTGTAGTGCCTGACACAGGTGTGCCAAAGTAATCCTAAGCCCATGTGATTATAGCGCTTATAGAAGAGTGACGGTTTTTGATGCAGTGCAGTCTGAGGGATCAAAGAGCACGGTCATCCAGCTTAGGCTTGCACCCTTTCCAGCCTGAAATCTCTCCTTTTTAAACTGAAATATCTTAATTAGAAACTTGGGTGAGGGGACTGAGTGTTGTGCAAGAAAGAAATTCATTTTTTATATAAGTTATAAGTTATACTTGCGGCATAGCAACAAGGGCTTTTGTAGCATTAGCTGTGTCATCTATCCATGAGTCCATGTGAATCCCTGTATTTATGACTGTGTGGACTGCACGTGCTGACAAATGTGTGAACATGTCTGCATTCACTGTGTTGAGACTACAACATGCAAATAACATAAAATTCTTGGAGAGAGATCAGAGAGGCAGTGTGATGCAGCCAGGAGGAGCCAGTGGCACCAGACCTTTCTCTCTGCTTTCCATTGTAGCCATTCAGAGGAGGCGGAAACAAAGGGGACACAGTGTGCACTTCCAGGCATGTTTTGTCTAGCATAGTTTTGGTCTGGAGTAGTGATGACTGGGGTTGGGGGTGTGGGTCAGAGACTGTCAGCTGGCCCATACAGTGAGACTACACTTCACCACCTCCACTGCTTCCTTAGCCATCCACCATAGTGAGGAAGTCCTTGGTCTGTTTGGTACGCTCATCAGGACAGCTGGTGCCTGGGCAGCTGCACGGCTGTGGGGTGGCTGGGAAAGAGCCCGTTCCCTGAAAACGCAGGAGGGGTTGCTGCATCTGCTCAGCTGTCAAACAATCCACCCCCACCTCTCTTCCTTCATACCCCACCCTGACCCCCCATACCCCTTACTTCGTCAGCTGAGAACAGCAGGAGAGACAGCTGGCTGGTGCTGCCAGGGAGACAGGAGGGTGGAGGAAGCGTTCATGTGTGTGTATTGCATGGAGTGGGGGTAGATCGAGCGGCAATGACATCACTGCAACAGTGATACATTTAAACCATGCATGCACTGTTTTGATTCTGCTCAATGGCTGCAGTGCTGTTGTGTATGAAGTACCTGGCTCACATGATAGGGCTGGGGACTTTCAATATTTTTCTTGTCATCAGGCTTAACTGATTATCTGAAATCCATAAACTGCTGTTGATTTGATGCCATAAATCATCTCAAAAGTCAGTGTACGTTCCTATATGAAGAAAAGATGGTTTTGTTTTTCTTCCTCCAGTATTCTGTTCACTATGTGGACCAACGTTTTTGCTTTTTTAGCCACATGTCTGTCTAGGCCATGAGTCAACAGTCACAAGCTATAATCAGAAGACTTCACAGGGGATATACTAGGGTGAGGCACAGGTTTTGTTGTTCTGTGTGTTTGAGAGATGGGGGAGTCAAGGGAGGTTAAATGCACAGAAAGTGTAGAGGGGAAATGGGGGATCGCTGTACTAGAAGGCAGAGTTCTTTTGTCCTTAAGAGTCTGGCCATAGAGAGTTCAGGAGCGAACATCAGTTCAATAGAGGTAAAAAAAAAAAAGGGAACGAGGCTGATAACACACTGGGGGAAGTTGTTCAGACTATTAACAAAAAAAGACCATCAGTATATAAATAAGCATTTCTGGAACAGTGACTGCATGTTAGGGGAATTGACTTAGTCAATTTTATTCATGTTTGGTAAGAAATTAGCTAAAAATGATGCACTGGATTATATTAATTAATTTATGAATGGCAGCTGATGGGAAACAGGGTATTTTGTTTCTGTTGTGATTAAACAGTATTTATGTTTTAGGAACTATAGACTGTTGTCACATGATGAGCTTCCTATATAGTTGGTAAATAATTGAAACCACCAAATGATGAATCGAACCAATATTTGGTTGATTAAAACTAGAAGTGAAACAATAAGTCAATCATTGAATTGGGTAATCAACAAAAATTTTAATAATCAATTAATTGCTTGACTCACTTTTCAACCAAGAATCTGAAACATTATGAAGTATCAGCCCCTTAAAAGTAAGCAGTAGCTGCTGTCCATTATTTTATATTACTATAATTATAATGTCTTTGCTGATCACACAAACCAAGCAACCCCCCCTGGCAATGAATTAGGAGAAAACACTCACCTTAGGTTCACTGTATCCTCTGGGATATTAAAAAAATAAAACATTTTCTCTTGGGGGAGAGTTGAGGAGAAGAAGAGGGAGGAGGAGGAGGATTGGTGCTATACATATCCATCTGTCACTTCATCTTCACTATCATCCAGCTATGGTTTCATATAAGTGACCACAGCCCATCTGCTTCAAGCTTGATGGTGACCACTGATCCCTTATTGATCCCATGAAATTGTTTAATGACAGCCAAAGTCAGTTAATTAACCATTTGCTGGGTGTTTTAATTGCCCTAAGCTAATTTAAGTCCACTGATTAATTCTGGGTTCCTGACAGTGGAAATGGACGTCACTGTCAGTGATGGGATTCAGAGCACAACAACAGCTGACAGATGACTGACAGTGTACTGAGTGGCTTTGAAATGCTGCGCGGATGTTTGTATTGTAGATTTTAATGAGCGTATTGTCCTAATGGACTCCGAAAATGAACTGACCATATTGCTATCATTTATTTGGGACTGCCCCTGGAACATATTGTACAATTTCTTGTTATTTTTGTAAGGTCTATCTTGTCAAAAAACAAAGACTGAGTGACTGCAAGGTTTATATTCATATCACAGAGATATGAGACTAAAAACAGATCTTGACGTTCAGTGGTTTGAATGGCTAAGTAAGAAATTCAAGTTTATTTTTTATGGTTTTAGCCATTGTCGCTCTTGATTATGATAACACTGTTCTAGCCAATGAGGTGTGGGAATACAGTGGCAAGCTGCGAGACATTGGACCAGGAGGGTTCAAAAGTAATCCATCACCTTCCATAATTAGTGAGTGTAATTATTTATAATTTATTGTTATTTTGAGTTGCACAACATATTTTTTTTCTGCTAGCATCCACACAATATAACATTTTAAATCAAATCTGGAGGAATAAGAAAGCTGGAATTTATACAGTGTAATTGGTTTTGTATAGATTTTATTTTAGCAACACAAAAAAACATTTATTTGTATGCAGTTAATTTTATTTATGTAAATGTCTTTCCTTAGTCATCTAATATTAGCCTTTCTGCAGTAAACCAGTTTTCTCTTTAGGAACTACAAGGATTATAATTTATATCTCTTTAACAAAGAAATAATTTATTTTCCTGAGATAGCTTCAATTGTAAAATGTCACATTTATTTTTTGGGGTATTTAGATTTATCTCTTTAACAAAGAAATAATTTATTTTCCTGAGATAGCTTCAATTGTAAAATGTCACATTTATTTTTTGGGGTATTTAGATTATTGTCATTCTTTTAACTGGCAGTTAATCCTAAAAATGAATGAATGTATTACCCACTCTTACCAGTAGGAGGCAATGTTAGCTTGGTGGAGACTTTGCTCGTCCCATCTCCATCCAACACAACATACTGTATATACAATGTAAGTCTTTCTAATGTCTAGTTTTCAAATCCAGCCAAATGGCAATCCACATTCACTTTATTATATAGAGCATCATGCTGGACTTGTTAGACCAGCAAAGGCATAAACACGTGTATCTTGTAACTGTCTTAATTCAACATATAATAATTACTTAACTATGTCATGTGAATTGTTTATCTTATTTATTTTGTTTAATTTACCAGCCTTTTCTGATGTTTTTGAATACCCACTCTTTAGTGATACAAATGTGTGTGTGTTTTTAAGAGTTAAATCGTTTTTACCATTTAGCCTGTTTCAATATAACACACACAGGACAACCTCAGTCTAGCAGCCCACCTCTGGTCAGCCACACCCTTGTTGGAGAGAACTGCCTCTTTGTATGGGTTGGTGTGTCTGTGCATATGTGTGTGTGTCTTGTATTTGTATGTGCATGCATGGATTGTGTGTGGATGGCATCAGTGAAAGGCCAGTCTGTGTAAAGTGGTAGCACTTTTCATGTTTGATGTGAAGGTAATGGGGTTCATTCCTTTAAGTTTGCTTGTATGTGAAACATGTATCTGTGAAGCATGTGTGTGTGTGAAATGATTACATAAAGCAACAAGCACTATTGTACAGTCTGGAGTGAGCAGACAGAGTTACTATTAAGAGCAGATTTTTCTATCTGGTGCTTTGCTGCTTTTAAAGAGTCAACACATGCACATTTAATATGTGCATGTGTGTATGTGTATGTATGTGTGGCACACTCTTGTACTGCTATATTTGTAAAGACCCATGAGTTTTGACCTTGAACATGGGGACACTTTGGAAACATTTGGCCTATCCTCTCTTCAAAACGTGCTTTGGGGGCTTGGAGTTGAGTTCAGCATTTAAAGTGCATTAACTTATTACTTTTCAGTCGCTCAGACGCTCAGAGGTATAGTGAGGCTTACAGTAGAACAAGCTAACAAATCCTGTTTCCTAGTAGCATAACCTACAGATGTGATGGTTGCAGTTTGGATTAATTTATTATATGCCTTTTCGACTATGTCACTTTGTTGAATGTTTTTGGATATTTCTAGCTTGAGCTGATGTCAAGTGGCTCCTCCATTAAACAACTACAGAAATCATGAGATCAAGCAAAAGTATTAAATAAAAATCACAGCAGCAACAAATTTTATCAGTATGTAATTTCCTATCAACCTTCCAATAAATTATTAGGAGTTTTTCTTGTAAGGTAATGTCATATATTATGTATATGGCACTAATCAGGAGTTAAAAGACTTCTATGTCACACTGACACTGTATTTAAATTAATGTATTTGAGCCATAAAGGAAATGCCACCATTCCCCCTAACATAATTTTTTACCAAAACCTTTTTTTCTGTGCTGAGGTATTAATTGAAATCACGAACACTGTAAAAAAAAAGTGTCTTGTCTTTTGTGGTTCAGACACCAGAAGGAGGCAGAAGAGGCCCATTTCATTCTAGTCTTGGTGAGTTGCACTTGTGGAGAAACACATGCACACACAGGTGTATGAGTCCAGAAATCACTTTAATCATAGCACTCTCTGTGTCAGTACAATCTAAAAGCTCATTGGAGGAAGAGGAGGAGTAATTACTGATCTGAGTGAGTTGGGGGTGCACTTGAAGTTGATTTGGCTATGGTCACTCATTTATTTACCCTTCCCTCTATTGTTTCCACCTGAAATAAAACAGACAGAGAAACAAAGAGCGGTAAATCACACAGCTCCAGAATGTGGACCGTTGCCAAGGATATGTCAAAAACAAGTGAGATAGTTAATGTGTGTGGGTACGTCTGTGTGTGCACCAGATGCAGATTCCTGGAGGTTCTGCTGCTTCACAGTACTCTGCACTTTCCCGTTAATGAGCTGAAGGTCAAATGCTTCCTCATATTGTGTCACAGCTGCACTCAAGGCACTGTGATATGTGTGTATTAGAGGAAGAGAGCGAGGAAAGAGCGAGTGGCATTGGAAAGACAAAAGCAAAAGGGGTAAAGACAAAGACTGAGTAAAGGTTGGGAGTAAAAAGTAGCCCCGAGGCAACCATTACTTAAGAAAATGTTTTTAAGAAGGAGGCGAGGCCAGGTGGTGATCGACATGACCTGAAGCCTATAATGATAACCTGTAGCGATAACAATAGAAAGACATTTTACCCATTAACAAGCATTTGAAACATGTCATATTACTGGAAAAAGTCAGACCTGGCTAACAAAAAACAAACAAACACACAAGCAAAAAACAAAGTGGACAAGCAGACACACAATCACACACATCACCTACCAAGTCCCTACATAGACTTACATTCATTTCCAGGAGACTTACCCTAACATTAACCAGAACCACTACTTGTCAAACTTTAACCCTTACCCTAACAGTAACCCGACCTTAACTAAAGCTAACACTTGCTCTAACCTTACACCCCGTTGTTTTCATAAAATGTGATGAACTGTATTGTGGGGACCAGCCTCCAATCATCACATCTGACTTCCAGTCCCCATGAAGATAGAAACTCATGGATTTCGGGCCACACAAGTATAGAAAAACAGGGCCACACACACACACACACACATTCATAATTATGTGATCTGTGATCTCTTTGACCTTAAGCTTACAAACCACACCTGTGAGTGTTAGGAACTCCAACCCAGACAGGATCTAAACACAACTCATTTCTGATTGAACCTTCGTTGACATTGGGTCTGAACCAGTTCCTACTGAAAATGGTGGTGACATTTCAAAACAGAAGGAATACAAAATGTTTTTTGAAAGTATTCACTAATACAATATGTTAATTTTTGATATTTTTACTCCCCCGTACTTTAATTACCTCTGGAAACTGTGAAAATGGTTGCTAATAACAGTCACCTTAGTAATGAAGCTGCTGTCAAAATTTGCCACCAAAGGTCAATAATTTAGAGCCACTGTGCGCTTATGTGAAAATTTCATAACGATGATAATCATTTTTACTGGCCAAGTATGTTACACACAAGGAATTTGTCTCTGTTACAGAACCGAAGCAGCCATCTGCAGTGTCAGCTCACACACACATAGACACCAGTGGTGGCACTGTCACTGCAAGGCTCCGCTGTGCAAGGACAGTGCAGTTTGGGGTTCAGTGTCATGCCCTAGGACACTTTGACATGTGGACTGGGGAGAACAAGGATCAAACCGCCAACCTTTGTCTTGGGGGGTGACTGCTCTATGTCCTGAGCCACAGCCGCCCCAATTTCAGTCATAGCCTACTTTGGCAAACATATTTTCAAGAGTTCATCTAATAATCAGTCCCAAAAATGAGTGATACAAGGTGAGGCAGGACATGATGAAAGAAGTATGCAGTCTCCAGTATGTGATGTCATCATAAACAACAGTCTCTGGCCATTCCTGAAATTGATCTTGCATTTTTGGGTTGGCCCTTAATGACAGAAGTTCCCATATCTGATTTTTTGTTAGTGTTTTCATGTAAATGACCCTTCTCCTTTCCCCTTAGATATTCTTCTAGTTCCACTCCTGTTGCATGAGCAACTGTCAGCAGCACAGCCACTAGCTCAGTGTAATATTACTGGAAAATAACCTGCTCTATTCACACATGGACTCAATCAGACATTACACAGACTAGAGAACTGGCAGGGTAAAGTCAGTTTAATGTCTTGGCCAACTGACTTAGACATGTGCATTCTCACATATAGGTCCTCTGGGTAATGTTTAGGTAAATTCAGGTTGCAGTGGATTTCTGAAAAGTGCTTAAACAAGGTATATCTCCTCTAGCCAAGTTCTCCAGGTTCCCTTTCCCTGGGAGATCCAGGGGAGTCCTCAGGGCAGATATGACATGTAATTCCTCCTCATTGTTTTGAGTTTGCTTTGGGTCTCTGTCCCCAGAGGAGGTGGCTGAGAGGTTTCTTAATCAAGTGTACGAACCGTACCAACTGGCTTCTTTCAATACCAACGCCTTCCTTCAAGAGACCACAAATGAACCAAGAAGATGTTACTGTGACAGTTTTGATTGTATATTACTGTTTATTCACTGCTACACTGTACAAACATTCATAGATGTTTCTCTTTTTGAGAGCAGCCAAGTCTTACCTGTATTCACCAGCCTCAGGGCTCACTTTCCCTTAACACTCATAAATGGCACAGAAACACATGCAAACATGTTTACTTATACCTAAATACAGAGTGCCTTTTCTACATAAGCCCCTCACTGCTACACACATAGAGGCACATAGTGTATGTACAAGTGTGGCCTGTGCAACCAGAGTCAAATTTCTTGTATGTTCAAACAGATTTGGCCATTAAAGATGATTCTGTCTTTCCACATCCCTACAGACTTCTGACAAGCTGCAGTCGCTGTGTGTAGTAGTTGTGTGTGTGTACCTGTGTTATGTCAGACTACACTCCTGATCCACGGCTGCTGCTTTGCTTGGCAGTGCTTGTAAAGACCCTGCTGACATCATGCCCTCCTGCTGCATCCGGAAGAGCTTGGTGCCACCCTACCTTTGCCCCGTTTCGCCTGACGCCCCACTCTATGAGGGCTTTCATGTCTACTGGGCCATGTCATGGGTTTAGCTATGAGTTCATTTCCCAGGCTGGGGTCCAGGGGATGTTTAATTTGGCCCTGGGCTCTAATCATTTCAAGGAAGTGTGTAGACTCTAAATGCATGTGTATTTGCATGTGGAAGCTAATATGCATGTGATTAGAGGAGTTTACAAACTTGTAAATACCTGTGGTGAAAGTTGTTATTAGTTGTGTGTTTTTGTGTGAAAGTGACAGAAAGGAGAGGTGCTTGTGCTTCTAAAAGTTAGCACAGTACATACTGGGTGTGTCTCTAATTAAAGACTTAAAGAGTGATGTAATGCACATATGTAGCCAAGTGTGAATGGCAGGGGACAAAGGTTGCGTTTTGTGCCTTGTAAATCCACATTCAAACGCACATAGTGACACACAAAATTTCCCTCCAATTTCCCCCTTTCTTCCCGCTTTCTGTTCTGTTTTGTTCAAATAGTTCAGAGGATTAGTCAGTGATAAGTGACATCAGGCTTGAAATGTGGACCTTGACCTCATGAGTCAGCTTAACACACACACACACACACACACACACACACACATGTTGAGTCACGCTTGTGTGCCACAGAGGCAAAGAAAAATGCTGGAGGGGGCTAACTGCAGTGGGTGTGGCTATTGTTTAGTCTAGGTCTGTAGGTTCCTAAGGTACGTGTGTGCACGCATGTGCCTTTTTTAACTGAACTGTGCTTGTGAATGAGCATGCAAGTGTGATTCAGAGGCAGTAGGTCGATAGGCAGAAGACTGACTCACTGTCTTGTTTCAAAGAGGTGTGTGACTTCCCAGGCTTGTCTGTTTTCCCGCCAAAATCTCCTCCAGCCCTGCTGGTGCCCTGCACTCCTCATCCTACACCCCCATCACCCTCCCACCCCTCTCTTCTCTCCTTGGGCTTCATTCTAATAGTCCTGACCTCTGACCTCCTGCACCCGTTGACTCAAGAGGTGAGGATTAGCCACTGAGAACTCCTCGTGCCTCTGGCCAGAAATAGAGCTGGTGGAAACTCTGTGTGTGTGTGTGTGTGTGCATGCACCTGACATTATTTCAGTGTAGGGACTGAAACCTGTTTACACAATTGCACTATGGGAACTCGACTTTCTTTTGTCTAGACTGGATGCTGGTCTCTGTCATGTAAATCAATTTATCAAGTTGAATTTTAGGGTCACAGCTTGGTATAAGGTTAGGGTAAGGGTTAGGCAACTAGTGGCTATGGCTAAGGTTAGGGTAAGGGTTAGGCAACCAGTGGCTATGGCTAAGGTTAGGGTAAGGGTTAGGCAACCAGTGGCTATGGCTAAGGTTAGGGTAAGGGATAGGCAACCAGTGGCTATGGCTAAGGTTAGGGTAAGGGTTAGGCAACTAGTGGCTATGGCTAAGGTTAGGGTAAGGGTTAGGCAACCAGTGGCTATGGCTAAGGTTAGGGTAAGGGTTAGGCAACCAGTGGCTATGGCTAAGGTTAGGGTAAGGGATAGGCAACCAGTGGCTATGGCTAAGGTTAGGGTAAGGGATAGGCAACCAGTGGCTATGGCTAAGGTTAGGGTAAGGGTTAGGCAACCAGTGGCTATGGCTAAGGTTAGGGTAAGTCTCAATGAAACAAATGTAAGTCAGTGTACATGATTCTTCCTCCTCACCTGCTGAATAAACCTACTCAAATAAACCTGAACTGTAGGTATGATGAGATTTCTGAGAAATGAGATTTATGAGGAAGAGAAGACAAAGAAGGGAAACTAATATATTTCATCACTGAGGAACCATCACAAATAGGTGTACTCACATACAGTAGAACATGTGTGGTGTACTTTTCATTGGCATTTGTTTGACTTCAGTTTGTCTCGTGTTCAATAACAACAGCAGAGTGTTTAGTTTCCAGGTTGTATATCCAGTATATGGTTCATTTGAATGCAGCACAAACAGTCACACAAAATCTAAAAATTTGTTTTCAGGTGTTGTTTGCATTACAGGTTCTGATCATTTTGTAGTCATATCAAATATTTGTGGCAAAATGTATCAGTTTTATTTATTTTATGTAAAAGAACAGAAATAGAAACTCATCAGGTAGATAATCAGTGGATGTCTTATTTTTAATTTAACTGTATCCTGTTTTAAACACTAACCATGTCCCTTCCTTCAGAGCGTGTCTGTCAGTACAATGCTAAATCAGTGGAATACTTTTTTAAGGGTTGAACTTAAACTTGGCACAAGCTTAATGGATATAAGTATTAGTTTTAGCTTGTATCGCTTGTTACTGTTATATTGTTAGTTTTGATTAGTTTGAGATGCATTTGCATTTTATTTGCTTTGGCATCCAGGGGAAAAGATTAGGAATGAAAAGGTAAAAGGGCAAGGAGAGCAGCTGATGAAGTGATGAGAAGAGAGAAGACTGGAGTGAAGGGGAGTCACTCTGATAAGAAAAAACAATAAGTCATACCCTGAGTAAACCACTTCATCAAATTATGTCATGGCTGACTGATGTGCTTCTTTTGGCATGTTCAGAGTCCTGAATAACTTATGTGTTCTTGTAACAAGTTATAAATTAACCCGGGCCATCAACAATGTAATTTAAATGACCTCAATAACTAAGTGGATAATGTCATTTTTATGGTCAAGAGAAGGAGAAGTATCACATTAAAAAAATTATTCTCCACTAAAGCCATGAAAGCACAAGGTGTCACAATGAGAAATAGCATAGATAGGTAGGACCCAAATGCACGCACATACCTCATGTATTTCTGTCTTTCACTCAGACTCACTGACTACTACAATGACTCTGACCAAACATACATACAGAGAGCAGAACCTCTCAGAGCAAACACACATAATTGTCCAAGTCTCTCACTCCTCAACATTTATTCTGCTTGTTTGACAATCCACTGAATAATCTTGACCTCCTCGGTTCAGGAAAGACGCATGAGAGCCAGTCATATGATGTCATCAGGGTCAAAGGGCAGGATTGTGATGCCTACACAGCCAGACTGCCTGTGGCTGTCGAACAAACCCCAACTTTATTCCTCCTGACCTACTGGTCCAGTTACAGGATTGTAGAGAAACAAAGACGCTGAAGCTAAAAACACAAAATGGATCATTTTCTGTCACACAGTTATATTGGGGTTAAGCATTTAAATGTGATGGGTTAGATATTAGGGTTAGGCAATGCAATATGTCAGTGAGTATAATCACAATTGAGAGACAACTCTGTGTGTGTGTGTGTTGGAAAGTGGGAAGTATAAAAAGCAAATAAGCTATAAAGAACCAGTAAAGATAAGAAGGAGAGAAATAAAGACCAAAACATAAACAAAATAAGCTATAAAGAACCAGTAAAGATAAAGGACCAAAACATAAACAAGTAAGGACATTAACAATACGGCTATTCATGCTTTGTGCGTCCACTATGGTTGAAAGATGTCATTTTTGTCATCTTCCCAGGTCCATGAGGGTCTGTGTGGACTTTAGCCCTGAGAATAGCCCCTGCATCACCTAGAAGCACAGCAGACTTTACCACTCATTACTTTTTGCCATGCTGTACATTTTTTTTCCATTTAATGTTGTCCTAAATACAAAGAGAACCCAGCAACATACTGACAATGTGTAAAATAAGAGGATAACTGAATTAGAAATATCTGAAAACAATTTAAATCATGAACATAACTGGATAAAAATCTAGAAGAAGAAGGAGCTATAGAGAAATCTGACAATGAAACAGAGGTAGAGATACTGTAGGAGGAGGAGGGTGTGTCCCTCACACAAAGTATCATTGTCCTCTGAGCCCTGCACACGCCAACAATGGATTTGAGTGACAGACAGCTACCAAAAAACCTCAGGGTCTGCAATGGCGCCTTTATTTCCTTAGCTCCTATTGTGACGGACAAAGAGTGTGCTACAACTGGCAGTGTGTGTGTGTGTGTGTGCGTGTGTGTGGGGGGGTTATTTTAAAGGTGTAGTTTTACAAGCAGCCACTTCTCATTGGAAAAAGTTGGTCAAAGAGGAAAAACTTTTACTGCTAAACAACCACACAGCAGTCACATTCAAGGGTTAATGTTATTTAATTAACAATCTAAAATCGTTTAATATGACCAATGAAATTTTGTTTTATTTTTATTAAAGATACATCTTCAGACTTTGGATAATGTTAATGAGATGTTATCATGACCAGTGGAGTAAATTGTCTAGTGACACATCCACTTGTCAATGGACATTTTCATTGTTTAATATAAAACTCTGTGCACTCCACTGGTAAAAATACATTATGTATTAAATAAAATGCAAAAAATGTTCACTGCTGTGTCAACAGAGAACCCAGCTGCCCGCCTGTTGAAGACTGCTAACATACTGTACAAGCTGCTTTGGAGCCTCTGTTCAGACGATTAACCCACAAAGGTTTTTTTCATTTTCAGGCTGATTAGACCTCTCAGGACTCCGGGCGTCTGCTGATTTGACTGATATCTCAGACTCCCTTTGTTAGTTTTGTTGCACCTGTTCGGGTGGGGCAATTTACATTTTTATCATTCACTATTATCAGTACATGTCGCATCACACTACCTGTTAAGCAGATGTCTAATCAACCAGAATAACTGCAAGCAGGGTACCTGAGTGCAACTCATCAATCTCACTGCAGTATTTCTGTTTGCGAGCGGACGGTGCAGGTGGGATATACAGTAATACAGTGTAGGATCATTGAAAAGCAACCTATGGGATGTCAGTGAGCTGTCATTTACATAATTGTAATGAACCCCTGGTGTAAATTTGTTTTCTGTGCCCCACCCCCATCCCAAATACATGTGCATGCTCCTGCACACATACATGCACAGACACGCACACAACCACTCCAGACAATTGCAAAGCATGGAGAGGCTTACCATGCAAGTCCCATCATGAAAACCAGCCACTGATCAGCACCACAGATACCAGCTAATCTAGGCTAATCAGCAGGCTACCCGGAACTCCAAACACCACAGCATAATTTCTCTGACTATCAAACATCTGAAATATTCAGCCACTCTACACTAACAAATCAACACAAAGTTAGCTTACACTGTATGTCAATGAGCATAGAACAAAGAGCCATTAATAAAAGCACAGCAACTTATTATAAATCTTCACAGTATGAGAACAGAATTCAACACACATAATGGTACCAGTGTCCAAAATGTTACTGCAGACACAGATACAGTAGGTGCACATTTCAAATTTAGATTTAAATCCCTGATCCCACTCCATAAGAAAGAGAAGTCTGTACTCAACCATCACAGCTTTTTTGTGTGTGCTCTCTAAACATTATGCTGCTAACCATTTGCTGGATAACACTCACTTCTTGATGAAAAGTTGAAGATACTATATAAGATAGTATATCCTAGTACAGTGTATCAGTATAGCTGATCAGTTGTGAAATAGTTCCATTTACACCTATTGTGATTTAAAAGCTGCTGACTGGTCAGTGAACATGAAAGCTGATATATTGCTGAAACAATGTAAATCAACACCACTGACATTAATAGAACAGGTGCAACTTGACAAACGTGATAACATTTTTCAGTATGTGTTATGTGCCGTTCGCACCTGTCAGTGAGCGAACAAGAAAGAGGCGGACCCAGGTAGCCGACTTCGATGTATATCAGACCACTTTGATGTGTTTGCTTCAGATGAAAACACTCGGTCCCCATCACTGTCTCACTGACAAGTCGCTCTTTGTGTTTATCTGCAGCGCACCAGTATCTTGTTAGTTTCTACCCCCCTCTCTCTCTCCTGGTGTCTGCCCTGTGATAGGCTCCTTTTACAAAAGACCCACCCTATTGAGATTGACAATCAAAACTGACTCATGACAGCCTGGATAGGCGACTGTGCATTGACCTGACTGGGAGGGGGAGAGTGGAGCCACAGTCCGGAGGAACAGTCCATGGTGGGAACACAAAACAGTAGCTGGCTAGGGGATAAATACATACAAAAAACAAAAGAGCACGGAGAAAAAATGGCCTAGAGACTAGAACGAACTGGCAAGTGACTGAGGAGTGAAACCGGGTAATATAGTGAGCAACCTAATCAAGTGCAGCTGGTGATAAGGGAGTGAGGAACAGGTGAACGTGATTAGTGTAAATGGGCAAGAGACAGTAGGAAAGGTGAGGGAGGCCAGAGCGGCC
>NW_018127887.1:4201086-4201868 GCF_001952655.1 Monopterus albus | reverse complement strand
CGCAGAGTCTTCCCTTTTCGATGATGAACCCCAGGAGTGCCATGGAGGAGGAGTGGAAAACGCACTTCTCAGTTTTTACATAAAGGCAGTTTTCCAGGAGTCGAAGAAGGACGTGACGGATGTGCTGGATGTGTTCTGTGAGGGAAGAGGAATAAATGAGAATGTCATCAAGGTAAACAAAAACAAAACGGCCAAGATAATCACAGATGTATGTAAAGCTTTCATTTCAGATTAGCGTTTCACCTCAATTCAAATGGATGTGATATTAATATTTAGCTGCTGTACTATACTATAAGATTTGAGTTTTAAATAGGTGATTGGTAACTATGGCTTAGCTACCTTGGTTGTCCTATTGTAGCTGCTTGAACAAACTGTTCAACGGTAAAGAAGAATACATGCTGATCAGTGACGTGTGGTGAGGTTGACAGCTGGTGAGGCACTGACTCTTTTACAGTCAGATTTACAAATACAAATGAACCATTAACAAATTGTCTGTTCACAGACAATGCGTTATGTTTTATATCTCATATCAGCATTCTTCACACAATCGTGACCCATATTTAATTTGAGGTTAAAATTTATTCCAGTTGAGCTTATTTCTAACTAGAAATAATAAAAGTTTATGGTCTTACCTTTACTTGTACACGAAATCCATTTGTCAGCTGGTATGTATTACAAACCCTTTTACCATTCGAATCCAATATTAAAACAAATGTTTTCAATAAAGAAGATCCTTCTGGACAAAAATGTCCAGACTGTCAAAAATGTTTTGATTGAAAGTC
>NW_018127887.1:4177857-4200961 GCF_001952655.1 Monopterus albus | reverse complement strand
GGCGTACTGTTTGCCTCACCGAGTAACTTTTTTACTGGGTTTTATGGTTAATCTGCGAGCCTAAACACGTTACAGAACTACATTTTATACATTATCCAGATTATGGCAAGGCAGAGCATATAATCAGAGTGTTTGAAAGCATTTTATTTGCGATATATAGAGGGACAGCGACACACTATTTGCATCGCATACAGTTTGTGAGGATTACACGATCCACCGAGAGGCACAGCACAGTGCTGCCTCATCGCGCATCTCCTCCATGTATTTGAACGGGACATACGCAAATTCGGCTATTCTTTATTGAAAAAATCCTTCAACATTGAATTCGAACGGCAAAAGGGCCTACAACACACACCAGCCGACAAATATTAACATTTATTATATTTTACGGTTAACTTTTTTTTCTTTTCAAGATTGACAGGGGAGGCTCTGCCTCACCTGCCTCCCCTGACCGCACATCACTGATGCTGAATACTTGATCTTCTTGTTTTTGCTTACCTTCTGTCATATTCCAGCAGTACTAAACCGTGTGATTGTGATATTTTGTAGCAGCTAATGTGATTTCCTGTGATGTAACTTTAAGGACAAATGTCTTGTTTAAAGTCACGGTTTAAAGATTTTGCATAATGCATGTGAGTCTCCTTCAGAGAGAGTGGTGAGAAAGCACAAATTTGTAGCAACCATCTGTTAAAGAGTGTAGATTTTTGTTAACATAGCACGAGAGCAAATCAAATCTCACACAGATGCATGCACAGACATTGTGCATGAGTGAAATCATCAAAGGTTGCATGTGTTTCTGTGTGTATGTGTAGAGGGGAAACATGGTGACTCAAGAGCTTGCCTTTTGATAGCAGTCACTACACCATGACACAGCTGGCCTACGAAATCCACGCCCCCTTCTTTCCACTATCCTCACCCCCCATCCCCTCATCTCACTCAACTTGCTAATCTTGTGGACTCTGCCTGGACAAAGTCCCCCCATCAGATGTGACCCAGCCGAGTGTAGCGGAGCTTGCCTGGTTTAGCTCAGTGGGGACCAGCGGACGCTATTGTGCATGATCTTGCAGCGCAGCAGGTAGCCGGCAGAAGCCGCATGGCGGGAGCCTTTGAAGAGAAGCCGACAGGGGCCAAGTTTGTGGGGATAGCTGGGATGTACAGAGGAGAAAAGGAGAAGGCAGGGGGGCTGAGGGGGGAGCCCCCAACACTGCGGTTTAATAAAGATATTTAATACTTCAGAGAGGCCCTGCTTTGACTCTTTGAAGGAACATGGGGATGAAAAAAGAAGCCAGACAGCTGATTGTACACTCCGAACCAAGAGGAGGAGGGAGGAAAAAGAGGAGGGGAGTGGAAGCTAAGAATGAGGGGAGAGAAGACAATGAGAGGTGTGACTGTAGTATATGGGGTGGAGGACATGAGGCTGAAAAATAAACCACAGCAGACTGAGTTCAAACATGCAGTGTACAAGAAACTGGATTACTGAGAGAAATCAGATTACTGTACTTAGAAAATCTAACCTGATTACTTCCCATATACCTGCAGCAGGACATTAGTCAGATTTGTCCTGACATATTCTGTATCACAGCCTTTTCTTACAGTCAAATTGTCAAATGCTCAGCTGTTTAAACCAACCTAGAGGCTACTTTGTTTTAGTTTCATTTATAGTTAGACTCTGGAAGCAATTATTATGAATACAGAAATGCATAGATACATGTAATTCTCCTTTTATCCCATTCGTCTGCTGTCTAAGAAATCCTAATAAATAACACATTGTCTAGCATTCCCAGGAGAGGTGTACACAATAAAATGTAAAATTATGCTGCCAGGGCACGGTCTGGGCTGCCCCCCAGCTGAAAGAGCATTGTTCTCTAAAGTAGTGGCCGTGGGCAGAATTTTCAGTCCATGACCAAGCTGGATGTGCAGTCCTGGACAGGAGCTGGGCATTGTGCCCCCAACGCCTGCCCCCCTCCATATTCATACACCCAGGGCGGAATCTAATAAACGTAGGCTTAGGCAAATCAATTGTCTCACATGGGAATAGCAGCTATTTGTCACAGGCAAACAATGCCTCTGCTATGAGAACATGGAAATGGGCTGTTGTGAATCTGTATGTAATGTGTTGTCTGTGTGAACGCACGTGTAGGCTGAGCAGTGCCGGGAATATTCAGTTATTCCTGCTCTGACATTTACCCTCTCGGCCTATTTATGCTGTTCTTTTAAATCACATAAACTATTAATTTGATCATTTTGTCCACTCTGCCACAAACTGCACACAGCCTATGAAACTGTCTTTATTTCTATGATCATGTGCTGTAAAATTAAATGAATACAGCAGAAATAAAAACTGTTGTAATCCTGAGTGCACTTATCTAGCTACAATATTCCCACAGGCAATCAGTGTCCTAAAAACACCAAGCTCTTATTGCTGAAGTCTTTTTTGAACATCATTGTCTATCAAATGAAAGTAATGTAAGATACATTTTATTTCTATTACTTCTGTACTTTTACTTTATTGTAATTTACCTGTTGCGAAAACTGTACCTGCAGTTTATTACTGCTATATTGTTCCTGCTTTTACTTTAGTAAATGAACTGCATAACTATTCCATCACTTTTTAACTGTACTTGTAAACAGTCATTCAGCCGAAATATGATGCGAAGTGACACAAATATGTTACAACCATTTTTTCAGCTTCTTCCTTCCATGTCTTTGCTCTCTAAACTCCACTGTCTGCAGCAGGCTCAACCTATTTATCACCTTGAGAAACTAAATGGCCTAGCTAACTGAGGATCCCATTACTCAGCCTCCGTGAAGCCTAGATTTATTACTCAGTACACTGTCTCCTCAAGGCGAGCCTTCTCTCTGTATCATTTCTCCTGTGGTATCATGACAATATGTGCAATGTTTACAGTCTTGAAAGTATGCCTGCTGTTTGCAGCAGAACAGAAATCTCATGAAAGGTTCAAAGAAAGCGGGTCTATCTATTTATAGAAAATGTTCAGGAAGTGATAAGAAATTCCAATCAGACGTTGGTTTGCATTAAGGAGTCATGGCCAAAAAGGTTGGAAAATACTGGTCTGAAATTTTATTGTCAACATCTTACAGAGCTTGAATACAACAGTTGGCCATAAATCACTTTTACCCTTTATTTTCCAACCATCTGAAATGAGAATGAATTATATATTTAAGAACAACCTCAATTTCCGTTTTGTACTATGGACAGCCTAGATATATGCAGTAGTATAATATAATAAATGAGCTAATTTTTAGCAACAGCCGAAAGAAGAAGAAGAAGAAGAAGTGCTTGTCATTCAAATGTTCTTCAGTTTTATTTTCTTCAAAGTCAATTACAGTAAAATTGCTTTAGTTTCGTCTTTGAGAAATAGACATTTTGTAACAGATATATGTTACTAGACATTCAAGTAGTGATAAGGAATTGCAATCAGCTATTGGTTTGTGTTAAGTGGTCATGGCCAAAAGGTTGGGAAATGCTGGTGTAAAATATGAAATTTCACTGACAAGGTCTCATAGAGCTACTCCTAATACAATAGTCAGACCCGACTGACACACCTACACTTGCAGAAAACACTGGTTGCAAAGTGTACATTTTCTGTCAAAGCTACACCCAACAAACAAGCAGAAGCCCTTACATTAAAGGTCCTGATTATCAACAAACTACCTCTCCAACTCATCATGATGCGGCAGAGTTTTGCAACCTGAATGGCCCTAAGTCCATTGTGATTTTGGCTGTTCAATTCACTCATTGTGGAACTAATGGAGGAAGAGATAAGATTTTTTGGTGCTGTTTAACACTGCAGTCCCCCTGGCTCCAGCACTTGCGGCTGGCCAATAGGCTGTCTGGCTGCAGGCAAGGAGGTGTAGGGTTACGACCACAAGAACAATGGGGCCCGAGTGCCTTACTCAGCACTATCTCCCTGCTACTCGCTCTTTTTTTTCCCTCCAATAAGTCTGGCCAACCAATAGCAGCATTGTGCTGTGGAGGGAGATTACACACACACACGGAAAGAAGGAAGTCAGTGGGGGTTGGGAGGACTGTGAGACAGAAAAAAGGCTTTGCGGGCACTACTGTCTGTGTAGATGGAATTGAAATAAAAATGCAAGAGAGCAGCCACAGCTTTAATCCCTGTAATCTAAATTTAATCCCTATAAAAGAAAGCTGGAAGAGCAAATGTTGAGGGTTGAGGAGTAAAATATTACACATTGCAAGACATTTTTTTAGTAAGAAATGATAAAATGATCCAAAAAAATGTCCAGGAAAAAAAACAACAGGGCCAAGACTGTGATAAGAAATATCCAGAGTAGTCCTTTCAACAGGTAATCAGTTAAACTAACTATCAGAAGAACAACACCTCTAACAATCTGTTAAAAGGATGTGCGTGGCCTCTTTAAAAGACAAAAGATCAGAAAGGCACCAGGCCCAGATGGTGTGACCCCCTCCTGCTTGAAAGTGTGCGCTGATCAGCTGGCCCCCATCTTCATATTTATCTTCAACAGGTCACTGGAGCTGTGTGAAGTCCCCTCCTGCTTCAAACGCTCCACCATCATTCCAGTCCCCAAGAAACCCTCCATCAGTGGACTGAACTACTACAGACCTGTCGCCCTGACATCTGTAGTTATGAAATCCTTTGAAAGACTGGTGTCAGCCCACCTGAAGGACATCGTAGACCCCTGCTAGACCCCCTGCAGTTCGCCTACCTGGCAAACAGGTCAGTGGATGATGCAGTGAACATGGCACCGCATTACATCCTGCTATACCTCGACTCCCCAGGGACCTATGCACGGGCTCTCTTTGTGGACTTTAGCTCAGCATTCAACACCATCATGCCGGACATCCTCCACTCCAAACTGACCCAGCTCACTGTGCCTGCCCCCACCTGTCAGTGGATTACGAGCTTTCTGACAGACAGGGAGCAGCAGGTGAGGCTGGGGAAAACCACATCCAGCACCTGGACAATAAACACAGGTGCCCCCCAGGGATGTGTGCTCTCCCCTCTGCTGTTTTCACTCTACACCAACGATTGCATCTCGAAGGACCCCTCTGTCAAGCTCCTAAAGTTTGCTGATGATACAACGGTCATTGGTCTCATCCAAGACGGTGACGAGTCAGCCTACAGATGGGAGGTTGAGCAGCTGGTCCTGTGGTGTAGCCGCAACAACCTGGAGCTGAACACGCTCAAAACATTTCAGCAGTAAAGTCGTTCAAGTTCCTGGGCTCCACTATGAAGGACTTTGGTTCTTCTTACCATTGCTAACTCTGAGAGACGAGGCAGTCCAAGTAACTTCAAAACAGTGCTGATTTATTCAAAGGATCACAGGTAAAATTAACATTACACGCTCAGGCATCTTGCACCTCCAAACTGCTCGCAGGCAGATGTAAGATGAAAGACCCTGAACCTACCAGGCCTATACATTATATCCCCTCGGTTGGGCTAGCCCCATACTACACAGAAACATCAACCGAGACGTCTCTGTTGCCAGCTCTGCAGCTGGTCATAGCAGTAGTCAAAACATGAAGCAAATCAATGTGTGTGTGTGTCTGTAGATTAAGTGGTGTGTAACTAAAAACATTCTCACAGACTTCTAGTAACATGTCGTGACTTAAACATAAGAACATATTATGGCTAAGGCTACAGTTATACACATCATAATAATATTAAACACCCTGTCTGCTGACAGTCATCAACTCTTCTCTCTAGTTATCCTTGACCAGATGTACCCTGTAGAAACTCATAAGCATGACCAAGCATTTAACAGTCTAACTAGACATCCTATCTCCACTAAACATTTCTAATACATAAAGTATCTATCCAATATCTATCTGACTAAAAATACCTAACAACGATCTCCCAGGACCTGAAGTGGTCATCCAACATCAGGACCATCACCAAGAAGGCACAGCAGAGGATGTACTTCCTGCGCCAGCTCAGGAAGTTTGACCTGCCTCAGGAGCTGCTGATACAGTTCTACAGAGGAATCATCGAGTCTGTTCTCTGCACCTCCATCACTGTCTGGTTTGGCTCAGCAACCAAACAGGACAAGTACAGACTTCAGCGGACAGTCAGGACTGCAGAAAAGGTCATTGGTGTGAGCCTGCCCTCCATGGAGGACCTGTACACCGCACGGGTCAAAAGGAGGGCGGAGAGGATCACTGCAGACCCCTCACACCCCGGATACAATCTGTTTGAACTCCTCCCCTCTGGACGGCGTTACAGGTCACCATGCACCAAGACAACAGGGCACATTCAATCTGATCACTCTGATGAACACTTAATTCACGACAGTATGATTAGACAATAACCCTCAGTGCAATACCTGTGTATATATACATTGTACAGATTATACAGAGTTATAGAGGTCTCTAGCTTTAAGCACTCTGTTTTTATCCCTATTTATCTCATTTCAATGAACATTCCTTTGTCTGCATTGTTTACTGTCTGTTTATACTGCTTCTTCTGCACTGTTTGCGCTGTTTGTTGATGTTAATACTGCTATCTTGTTATATTACACAGCCTTACTTACTGTTTTGCACATTGAGAGCTGATGTACCTGAGTCAAATACCTCGTGTGTTTGTCACATCTGGCCAATAAAAACTGATTTTGATTCTGCACATTAAGGTGTACTTGAGCTAATAGGTGTTATAAGATAACACAGAAGCAATGCATTGTGAAGGTGAATATGAACACATAATGCCACGCTGGTTACAGACAATAGCAAGAGCTTTCAGCCTGTAATTGTTAAAGAAGAACAATCTGCCTGTTAGACACACCTGGTAGGAATCAGGTTTTGTTGCTCAAAAGGAGAAATGTGTTAGGACAGTAACGCCTAATCATTCTAAACAGATTCAAGGTTTGACTGATTCAAAAGATGCTTTGAAACTTTATGCACATCTTGTGGCTTTGCTTTATAAGGTTACATGTTTAAAGGCATCTTCCCTACTCTGCGCACACCATCTGCTACTCAATGTAAACCCAACCCAGATACATATCCAGTTTCTTTTGAAGGTAAGATGAGCCAACAAAGGTTAACAAAACAAACCTGAACTGTTTCTCAACACCAGATATAATGTTACAATATATATTTATGTATTCAGTTTTTTCCTGCATCTCATGCTGTTTTCATTGCTTGATTTTTGCTAGATTTTTTATGTAAGAATCATATAACAGTAGAGACAACTGCTGCCAATTTTCTTGGGCTATCCACCTTTTTATCTTTCTTTTAAATTTTTCTATCTAGTTACTTTCTTCCATTGTGTATCCGCCTTTCTAACTGCTTATCTGTCTGTCTATCTGTCTCAGGGACTCATTGCTAGTAGATGGTTAGCTAGATGTGGAGCCACTTAGATTCCAGTGCTGTTCTACACTCATTGTCTCCAGCTCTAAATCAGCTCGTACACACACATGCACACACACTCATGCTGTGTTTTCATTCCTTGTAGGGACTTTACTCTGACTTACATTCATTTCCTGTAGACTTATCCTAACCTTAACCATAACCACTACTTGCCTAACCCTAACCCTGACTCTAATACCTAACCTCACCCTAATCTTAAACCATGATGCCACCCTAAAATTCTATGATTTCCTTGTGGGGATCAGAGGCTGGTCCCCACAAGAATGGCCGAGTCCCCACAGTGTTAGTATGTTAACAGGTTTTGGTCCCCATAAGGTAAGTAATACAAAGTCAAATGTATGAACACACTATTGCTGCACAAAACATGCTCACAGTCATCACACACATTACTCTGGTTGCCTGCTCTCCTAAATGAATGCCATAAAGTAGAAAGGGGGTCAGTAGCCAGCCCTCCATGAGGACCAATGTAGTTGCCTCCTGATACAGATTGGTACCTCATCCCAACTAAGAATGCCTTGTTCAAACTCTGGGCTTTATGGCAGGTAATGCCAAAGGAAAAGGTTAGAGGCCAGGTCAGAGTGAGAGATTGTCTTTGTCAGTAGGAAGTAAAGGGCAAACGGGTGGATAAATATTGTGAGATGGGTGTAGAGGACTGTATACACTCAAATAAACCTTATATCTACATTTGGGCCACTCAACTGTAGAAACTTAGGCTGGACCCACACTAGAGGATTTTATAATCTTAACCAATTTTTAAAATGTGAGAGGCCGCAGACATAATGACAGCTTTAACGGATTTTTTCACATTTTAATCTTGAGAGCACACACACTAAACAATTCAGTCAAGAGGCAGGACCACACACTTGCTGTTTTTATTGAACAATTTCAGAGACGGCGATTCCATGGACCAGGGATCTCACAGAAACTTATGTGTTCAAACGTGATTTACAAAGAAAACAAACATGGAAGCGGACGTTTGTCGTCAAGCAGTAGTGCTCTTGTGTGCTATGTTTTGCGTAGAGAAAAAAGAGGCGAAAAAATTGTGAATGAAGTCTTGGCTGAGAAGACAAAATCAACAAAGTAAAACTGAGGAAAACGGGAAGAAAATGAGACTAAAAGAGTTGTAGACAGTTATTTAGGTGAGCTGAAAGTTTTAGCACACACACACACACACACAGACACACACAAAAACAAATCACCATGTTTTATATCAGTGTATCATTTCTTGTTGTTTTCATTTTGTTTAAGGATGATCAAGAAATAGTAGGATCCTGCATAGCCTCACCTTGGAGTTACTGTGGTATGCGTTTTGGAATTCACCACTACTAATGTATAGTCAGACATATTGCACATGTCAGGTAGTATCTCATGGTCTGTGCACAGTGTCCTAGGAGATGGAACAGTGGTACATTTGTTAGAGGTGTAACTCAAGCTTAAATCACAGTCAGATTTATTGGCAAAGCATGTTTGCCCAGAAATAAATGAAGTTTGCTGTGTTGCTTGTGTCAGCTATGCACAGCATGATTCACACTTGGCAAAAAGTTGTACACTACACTGAATACACACATGTACCTGAAGAGGATTTGGGTGAGCAAATCCATTCAATATATGGTTTTTGTTTTGACAGATAGAATAAATTCATAGCTCTGTCATAATGCAATTTTTAGGTAACTCAGTGATTTTAATTGATTTACTCTGAGGTATTTGGCTTGTAAAATTAAAAGCAATTGTTTATCAAAAATTTGTAGGTCTTTCTTAAAGTGACTAGTGATTTTATTCATATAATGCTAAAGCACTGCAATAATATCTTCTGGGTCAGGATGTAATTTATTGAAAACAACAACAACAACAAACAACAAAACAAATCTGCTTATGTGTGTTTGTATGTCACTTGTGTGTGGTGATGTGTCATGTCATCAGTGTGGTGTGTACTGATGTCGGGTTGACGTTGAGTGAGACGCTAACAGCAACACCAGGGTTTTAGTTTAGTTTTTCATTGCAGTGTTGTTTTTCAGAGGTTTACTTAAAGTGTGTGTTGATGGTCATTCTTTACTGCCCAGCTGTGTGGATATAACACTGTATCCAACATTACTTTGTGCAGGTTCATTGTGTGTCCTTTTTCTTGGCTCTGTAGCTCTGGCTTCTGAAATGAAACACAAGGTTAAAATTCCAAATTTCAGCTCCGAGTGTATTTTGTTTCATCCATTTCAGATGAACAATGTTGTAATCTTAGACCATTTTATACAAATTCCTCCAGTTTCAGGAGCAGGACAATGACCTCACTTCATCTCAACATGTGACTAACTTGCTGGAGATTGAAGACAAAATCCCTTAAACAAGCAAGAAATGTAGCAGTACAAGCCTTGCAGAGACAACTCTGTCCCCTTTGAAACTTTAACTTTATAGACATTGTTGCCTTGTTAGTCCAGCCATCAACCTAAAGACCTAAAGACTCTCTGACTTGACGTGAATGTGTATTAGCATGCCTTATTCATGTAGGTGAGTGTGCATGTTGCCAGTCCCAGAGATCTAAAACATTACACTTGGGTACACATTGACCAAGCGCCCAGCAGCCACCGCCCTGGAGAACAGACTGGGCAGTGTACGAGTCCACAGGAAATGTGTGTATGGGTGTGACTTGGAGAGAGGAAATCAGACAGAGAGTTTGCACAGGTGTGTGATGGGTGTGTGTCTTGCAGCCAGAGTTGGCCTTTGAAACCCCCATATAAAGCTTTTTCTCCATTCATCTTTGAACATAGCGTGTTACAAAGTTACAAAGAATGGACTCTTTGTGTGTTTCAGCAGCTGTGGTTGCTGCTCTACTGTCATGTTAAAGCCCAAAATCAATGTGAGGATTTGGAAAGTGAACAGAAAATAATCTTCTTTTACCCAGAGCTGCAATTAAGGTGCACTTAGGATGCAAAAAGGCTCAGTATAAATAATCATGCCTCTAAAGTGTTTGAGTAATGAAATACAACCACATACTTCCCAAAATATTTTTCCCCACTTTGGTTCGGCTTTAACACTAAGCTGATGATTTTTGACTCTGGAAATTGGAAACAGAATTAAAGTAGGCTTCTAAAATAAGTATAGCTGAGTCCAGTGGCCTGTGTTTTCCAAATTTATTGGTGAGACCTAAGTGACAAGTTTCAATACTTTTCTGAAGAATCCTATATAAGGACTTCCTCTCAAGCTGCTGGCATCAGACATTTCAACCACAACAGTAATTAGCACATGGATGAAACAAACCAGTTGTGAGCAGACTTATCTCTCATGTCGGTAAACTGAGCAGGGATAATCTTATGTTAAGAGGATTCAAGTACTCAGTCATACTGTTTTCAAAGGTTTCCCCTTCGGGAGATCACATAAATATCCAAACATGATGTCTGAGCTGGATTTTTTTTTTTTATTCCTTTGTTGTTTGTTCAAACTATATTCAATTCTGATTTATACACTGAATAATAAAACATTTTAATAATGTAAAACTGAGTTTTATTGTGTGTTTGATAGTTTTCAGAGTGAATTTCACAATAAACTGCCCCTTTTTTGTATATATTCACATAAACCCATGATGGGTGTGGCATTTGCCTTCATTCTTTATTCTTCTTTTGTTTATACTCCATTGAATTTTCTTATATATACATTTCTTTTTTCCCCACTGAATCCTAGGTTTGCTGGTACTATAGTGCACATGAACTACAGCTGGGGGTTTGTTTTTGCCTCAACCAGAGCAGTACATGAGCTTACCAGAAGGATATTTAGGCTGAAGGGGTCTTTGGACCAATGAGATGCTATGTGGGTCTTTCAGGTGTCCCTGAAGTCAGTCATTAGAGATAAAATGAAGCAAGTATCACATCAGGACACAAGTAAGCAAAGTCAAACAAAAGCCCAGTTGTTGGTTGCCATTGTAATATTGTTTCTTATCATCTTAATCTCATTTTATTCTTTCTTATTTTGAGTGCTGTGCATGTCTTCCACTACCAGACTGGATTTTTGTCTTAGCAGCATAAATGGACAAACTGCAGTAAATAGATAACACACAGCATACTGCCAGTTTGCTGGCCACACACACACACACACACACACACACACACACACACAAAGAGCTAAACATCTGGGTGGTCTTTCAAGAGCTACAAGGATTACTGAAGGTCCTGTTAGGAGGGACTGACTCCTAAACCACACACACACACACATACACAGGCACACACAGACAAGCCACAACTAAAACAACAGTGACACGTAGTCACATGGTTGGTCAGTCAGCGTCTATAAACAACTCCGATTTGTTGTTTTGTTTGCTTTCAGTGCTGGTGTATGATTGGTTCAGTGCCTCTAGGGGTCACGCTGGGTGTCAGTCAGTGCATGCACCACAGTCATCCAATTCCATGAAAAATTCCATGTGACTAAAAGGACAATATTGTGTATCATGCTAGGCACACTATGAATCATAAACCAGATGAAATAGCAAGGTTTCAAACTGAGAAAAATGGTAATTTTAAAGTTTATTTTGTTTTTGTTTCATTGTATTAAATATGCAGTAAACCTCCTGAGGGGTGCTGAAGTTTAGCACCCGGAACGCACCTCCAGAGCGGGTCAAATGTATTGGAAACAAACACAGAACACGTGGTGAGCGTTACTTGGCGTGAGATGTTTCTGTAGGCTCCGATAATGAAAACACCCCTTAAGTGAGCTGTGCGTCACTGGTTATTGTGCCAACTCCGGCTGCCACCAAGTATTGACTGATCAGTATTTTTTCTTCTCTGACACTCACTTTTGTGCCACACAATGTGGAATATTAACTGAAGCCCTAATGCCCTCGATGATATTCTGGGACTGGATAAAAGTAAACCCTATTTTTTCCACAATTAAATCTGGGTTAAATACTGTTATAGAGAAACAATATTCAAAATCCTTTTACTTTTGTTTATTTGAAAGTGTAAAGAAAGTGGGGGGGGGGGGTTCTAAGATTAAAACAGAGATGAATGTGTGTGTGTATCAGCCTGTAAAAACAGCTGCTGGTTTTGTTTTGGGAACCAACATCATCTCCATCCACACACACGCACACCCATGCGCCAACACCCTGGCTGAGCCAAATAACCCAAAAGGAGAGAAAAACACGCTTGTCATGCACTTGTCATGCACCTTCCCCACCCACTCCTTCGAAAAACAAAATCACAATTGCTGTGGGTTTGCATTCACACTGAGGTAGGCACACAAAGTACTTATGACCCTCTTGTCTTGCCACTCAAACACTAAGACATATTCTTTGTTTTTCATGCATACAAATGCCCACTTGCACACACATACAAACTCAAGCACCCGCCCCTCACAAACACACACACACACACACACACACACACACAAGAGCATCCACAAATAAACACTTACTCTTGTTCTTCCAATCACTGGTTCATTTCAAATAAGAGCCTGAACCTCTGTAGGAACTTTTAAATATGCAAATCCACTGGATCACATCTTGCAAGTTCAAAAGAGCATAATCACATATTTTGTTGAAATGCATGGGTTGTCTCCTAATTTATCTGCAACACATTGCACATGGCTCTTTTTGCTTTTCTTAGCAAAGTTACAATTGTGTCTGTGTGTGTGTGCATAGGTGCCAAGGGTTGGAGCAGGGCTTGGTGCCAGCATGGATAAAGAGCAGATGGCGACCCTGACAGGGCAGAAAACCTCCAGTTCCCACATTCTCCTGTTCTATTCAGCCTTCACTCTTATACTTCCATTGGCAGCATGGCATGTGTGACAGGGATAGCTTAGATTTATACTTGAATGCACAGACGTTTAGAAGAGAAATAAAAGGGAACAAAACCGGGTGCTCTCTTGTGCATACTATTTTTCATGGGGTAATCATACAAGTTATGGGAACAGGGAAATTGTGCCTGGTTACTTATTGGAATGAAGGCATGCTTCAGGAAGACAAGAATGACCCTTTGCCATGATGGCAGTGTGAACGGTCTCATATATTGTTCAAAAGGACACAATGACAACGGAATCTGGAAAAAAAAAGTTTGATCAATGCAACTGTTGGGGGAATAAATATCACATTATTTCTTATACAAATGAAAATGTAATTATAAGCAATAAAGCTTTACCTTTTCAAATGATCAACTTTCAGATGCTGCATAATCACTTGCTCATGTATTTTTAGCATGTCAGATATAAATATTAAAGTTTAGTCACAGTTTCTCACTCTCACCATTTGTGCCTATTTCAGCAAAAGGTCAGTAGGCTTGCAAATTTAAGGTTATTGTGATGATCCACAAACATTTCTTAACATTCTTTTTTTTCAGAGAGAGAGGAAGAACACAAGAGGAAATGAGGTATGAGTCCAAGGTCAAAGACAAAGAAGAAAAAGTGGATCATGACCTGCCTTTCTCCTTGATGGATTCCCAGGTCAAAGGGCAACTTGTGCTTAGACTCCTTTCAGACAGACAGAGACCTGTCTACCTGATTCATCTGACTAGTTTATCAGCAATGTGCATGTCACAGCAGTTGCAGATGTTATTGATGGCAAAGGACTAATCAGTAAAAACGGTCTCACAATATGAGATACATCAGCTAGAACAGTCAGAGGATGATGAAATTTATTTGAGTTGTTCAAGTTAAAGTATGTGGGAACTTTTTTGCTAAACTTCCAAATAACCCTAGGACACAAGGTCACTTCTACTTGCTGATGTATTTATGTGCATCAAAGAGTGAATAGAGACAAAGAGACAAAGACCTTGAGACAAAGGGAGATTAAAAAAGTGAGAGACAGATGGCCATGTACTGTATTTACTCGTACAAATACTGAGAAACAATAAAACCATAGGCTCTTGGCATCAGGAATACCTAAAGGATCTGATTGGATGCCCCTGCCTAGGTCGCCATTTCGTTCCCATCCTCCACCCTTTGCTCCCCATCTGGCCTTCATTGTCTGGTAGCCCTAAACAACAGGTGGTATTGTTCCCACGAAGACAGTTGCCGTGGTGGCACACTCCTGAGGGTGTAGCCTGTCCACACACTCACACTAGTCACTTTACTAACCTGTTTCCTGTGTGTGGGTTCCTGCTAGATGGATGGTGTTGAGCCAGGAAGTGCATCGTCTCATCAGGTCATGTTGTTCAGGTGTCCTGCTCATGAAGTTTGCCATGTGAAACAAACATAGCTGTATATGAGTTTCCTCACTGGTTTCTTCCAAGTATCTTCCATCTCTAAAATGTGTTTGTGAGATTTTTCTTCTAAGAGAGGCCACATGAATGAAACACATTTCCTCAAAGTCACTTTAAGGAAGGAGAACAGAACCCAGATTTTTAGTGGCAAGTAAGTAAAGGAAGAGCTTGTCTCCAAATAGAATTTAAATATATGTAGCAAATAATAACTTTCATATCCGTTAAAGCACCACTTGTCATGAGATTGGATGACAAATGTAGAATATCTTTAATATATTTTTAATATCCTTAAATTTACAGCAAATAGCTAATATGTCTTTTACAGGAATGCTGTCTTCAACTCTCATGATAAATGTAGAGAAAACTTTAGTCACGTGCAGCATGACTAGAGTCGGTTTTCAAGATACCAAGTGAATAAACACATCAGTTTAATTAGAGTAGACACTGTACATATGTGTGTGTGTGTGTGTGTGTGTGTGTGTGTTTGTGCTGGTGCTGTAACCAGACTGACTTTAGGTTGTTACTACTCATTAGGATAAATACTGTGGGACCAGGCAGATGCCCAAACTTTGACGGGGGAGATGGAGGAGGAAGGTGGAGGAGGAAGCTGGAGGAGGAAGGTGGAGGATGAAGGTGGAGGAGGAAAGTGAAGGAGGAAGGTAGAGGAGGAATGTGGAGGAGGAAAGTGAAGGAGGAAGGTAGAGGAGGAAGGTGGAGGAGGAGGGTAGAGGAGGAAAGTAGAGGATGAAGAAAGAGGATGAAGGTAGAGGAGGAAGGTAGAGGAGGAAGGTAGAGGAGGAAGGTAGAGGAGGAAGGTAGAGGAGGAAGGTAGAGGAGGAAGGTAGAGGAGGAAGGTAGAGGAGGAAGGTAGAGGAGGAAGGTAGAGGAGGGGGTGGAGGAGGAAGGTAGAGGAGGAATGTGGAGGAAGAAAGTGGAGTACAAGCGAAGAGAGTTATTATAATGGTCCAGGAAAGAGGGGGGTTGCTTCTTAATTTTATTGCACCTCACCCCCACCCCATACACACACATATATGCACACTGCACCATTTAGTCTATTATAAACAGAAAGGCAGTGACAAATATTTGTTCTCCAGCTTACAAAGATCAGCATAAATTGTAAAAAAGACAAACACACCATAAAATTGGAGCCTTGTTTCCTCCTCCATGTATCATTCGAGCTCCAGCTCCAGACACATGGTTTATGTTACATCTTCTCTCTGATGTAGCATACAGTACATAGTCTTTTGAAAGGCTGCGAAGCTGTATGAGAAGCTATATTTAAAGCTCCAGAGACATTTTTAAAGTATTCCTATGTGGACCACGTATATGGAATTATTTTATTATTCATTTAAAGTATATAGTTGTGTTACAATGTTTTAATTACAACTGGTTTTCGCTTAGGGCTGTACAGTAAGAATTACCCTCAAAATATGACAGAAGGGAAAAGACTTGACAGTTTCTATCTGCATGCATCCCTATTAAAACAAAGAACTGCTTTTTCTGTGATATTAGTGTCTTAAAGTGGTTTACACCATTGAAATCACGAGGCATTATGCTTTCAAACAATGTATAGGTTGTCAGAGGTGATTAAACATATATGACAAAGGGAGTTCATTTGGCTGAGAAGTAGCTAAATTTATAGTTGTCTTAAGAACAAATCTGAAAACATCTGAACATTTCCTTTAAAAGACAGTATAGTACTAATGTAGGCCTACTGCACATTCGGCTAGTGCTGTGTTAGTATTAGCACTGTGTGAAATCCAACATAAAACTATAAATTAGTTCCTACACCAGAGGCACCTACACTGTGGCACAGAAGCATTAATCAGCTCATACAGTAGATAGAAGACGGCCTCATCTATGACCTCAGCACTGTGCTTTACTCTGGAATTTGGTTACAATTTTCCCTATGCAAACTCCAGCTGTGGGTTCTATCCTCAGTGGATTTTTATGACCACACAGATGTCTGCTTAATGTCAGGAGCTGCTGCAGAGGAAATGATGCTTTGAAGTGCTTCTTTTGCCCAGGAGAAACATTTTGTAGGATCCCACACACTGTATATGTACCTTTAAAGATGTAACCTGCTACTGGTAACATATGGAGTGTGGACATCACAAACCGGGCTAGATGGAAGCATAGCGTAGTTTAAAAAAATATCTTTGAGATCAGTAACACCATCAGTGATGGATCAATCATTGTATTGCCTTTCAAGTAAATTATTTTTTTAGTGCTACAACTTGAACTTGCCTTTTAAAAGGTATTTATATTTTTCTTTAAACATCTATCAGAGTCCTTCTCTGTCCTGCCTATTTTGTTTAGAAAAGGTTGTCATGTTTTTGTCAACCTGAGAAACAAAGCCAATAGCATCCTCACGGGACTCTGGTAAAAGGTGAAACTCAAGACGATCTCTAGTTAGTGCAGTGTAGGTTAATGCATCCTCCTTTCAGAGCCGTGAAGAGAAAGGGGGAAGGAGACAAATAGGTTCCCACCAGCAGAGAGAGGTCAGCTCTCCTGGGAAGCCGCAACACGATTCTCTCAGAATGAGGTGTGCTAGAGTTTTTGACTTGAGTTGAGAGTAAAGAAAAGGATCCCACCCATAACCTCACAATCTGCCTTGGATAAGCACATAGCAACATGCACCGTTCATCTCTCACACACAAATACACACGGCATTAACCTGCTAATGGACTGACCCCTGTTGGCCTCCTCTCTTTGTTTCGAAGCACAGATCACTTTGCTCCAGTTCAGTAGAGGAACAGCAGGTGGGCTGCGTTCCCTCACACACCCATCAAAATCTTCAAGAATAGGTGAATATATATATTGTCCTGACTCCCACAGCAGCAGCAGCTGTGGTTTGTATGATTTTAGTTGGCATCTTCCCATATTCAGGTGGTACAGTGGTTAGCGCTGTCGCATCACAGTAAGAAGGTTCTGGGTTAGAGCCCGGGCCGGTCCAGGGCCTTTCTCTGTGGAGTTTGCATGTTCTTTCCTGGTCCTCCGGCTTCCTCCCAAAGACCTGCAACTTATGTTGACTGGTGACTCTAAATTGCTCGTAGGAGTGTGTGTGGTTGTTTGTCTACATGTCAGCCTTGTGATAGACTGGCGACCTGTCCAGGGTGGACCCCACCCCCCTAGCTGCACTTAGACTTTATGAGCACTTGGAGCTGGCTGGGTGAAGGCCGCTTCATGTCTGGGCCAACTAACTTGGACATTTGTGTTCTCACATACAGCTCCTCCAGGTAATGTCTATAATTTCAGGGTGTCTGTCTGAAAAGGGCTTAAGATAATATCTTGCTTCTCTGTTCTCTCTTCTATGCCATATAATGCACGTGGCCTGTAGTAAAACACATTATGAGAACATGTGAGAAAAAAAAACAGCTAAATAATAGAGACGTGCTACAGTTTTTAACAGTGGGCCTAATGCTGCCAAAACTTTTCTTATGTACACATGTAGCTCTTAATTACATACAATTGCAGATGTCCTTGTTTAAAAACAGACAAACAAGAAGAAAAGAAGGAGGAAACGAAGAAGAGGACAATTGTCACCTTCGTCCCCAGGGAGGTCCTCCAGTCATATCCCTGCCACAGACAGGAAGCCACACACAATGTCGGCCAAATGGAAAGGACACCAGGGGTTCCCTGACGGAAACCTGAGACTCCAGGACACAGAATCACCAAGGGGGCCTGGGCCTCCCTCTCTGTATCAGAGTGTACAATAGAACCTGCTGCACTATTCACCACAAGTAAGAAATATAGGGCCACCATGTGTGGTGAATAAAGTAGGCAGGTAAGTCTCTGCTGCTCTTTGTTCAGACAGAATTATGCAATGGTGGCATAGAAATAAAAGGAGGAGATCACAAAAACAAGTGTCACTTTCAGCTGCGGGTGACATCACTGAACAGAGAACACCTTTCACTGTGCCAGAGGCTGCTGACAGTCAGATACTGCACTGAAAGAAAAGGAATCTATGATTTATAGGGCTGGTGTTGTAGGTGCTAGTGCTACTGTTACAGATTTGATGTCCTCGTTCAGGTGTTATTTGTTGTTGTTCTCTTCTTCTTCTTCTCTTCTTGCCTCTCATTCAGCATTCAGTGCAAAGTTGTATTTGATATTTGTCATTAATCTTGATCAACTTGGAGAGAGTTGTTTTTGCTCAGGCATGCTTGATGCAGATGAGACGTGCTCACGCTGTGGGAGGACTTCTCACAGCAGTGTGGTGTGATGAGGCCATCACACTGCCAGGTGTGTATTCTGACAAATACACTTGAAACTGACTTAAAGGATAAGTCCAGCCGTTTTCTATATTAATCGTATTTTCAACACTCCCCAAGCCAGTCTCATTTACATGGAACCTGCTCACTATTGTAGAGTTGTGTACCAGGACATAACCAAGCTGAGCAGCATGTTGGCTCAGTGGTAGAAATAAAGCAGGTTCTTCTGACCCAGCGACCAGCATCTTTTGATAGTGTCCAGTTGACTATCATTAGTATCGATTAGATTATCTGGATGATGACAGCAGTGTTTGAATCCACTAGCTGACTTCAGCTGAGTGGTCTCCCCTCACATTTGTGTCAAACAAACAACCCAATCAACTTCACCTTTGTCTTTCCAGTGAAAGTAATCACGTCTTTCACACCTAGACATTCCTGAATAGATAAAGAAATCACAGCTAAAATGTATTTATTTATACAACAATAGCAAAACAAAATCTAATTTCTTCAGTGGAAATGCTACAATATGGTGTCATGATTATGAGTAAATGATTTTTTTGTAAACTCACCATTTTGCTGTCCCATCACACAGGGAGAGGTCATTACAAAACAGGAAAGGACGTGCGTTTCTCCACTTAACATAGCTTCAGTATACTCATATATACTGTATATGATGCTACATAGAAAAAGGTGCAATGTCTTTGTCTCTTCATTAGAAAATCTTCTTGTTTCTTTGTAACTTTGCAATTACTATTTTATTTGTTTTTCTCTCCATCAACAGTGAGTAGAGATACAATATGTCCAGGCAGGTTTTCAAGTTCAAATGCCTTGAAAAAAGATTTTCAGAAGCACAAACCACTGTAATGTTTGTCTGCATTGTAATCACAGTTGACATGAAGCACATATCAGTGAAATTTTATGTCAAAGAGCTCGACCTGCATGTCCTGTTCTTGTGCAATGATGTTGCCTGTTTCCTGACTTGGTGTGTAATCGCACATCATATAACAATAGAAACCAAATGTTGAGAAAAGGATTTTCTTCTAGTTTGATTACGAGCTTGTGATCAAGCAGATTGTTTCTTTATTGCTCACCTCAGACTTGTGGTAAAACCACATTGTGTTTGATTTGTTGAAGCTGTTGAAGGATGAAAACGGAGTGACACACTCACCGTCCCTGCTGAGAATTCCCAGTCAACATGATGGATCAGAAAGTCCCACCTTAAAACCGGTTATTTAACATCTACATTGGCTCATCCTGTCAGTATGTTACGTCTTCTCTGCTCTCAACGTTAATGTCATTGTCTTTTTCCCTGCCCATCTCTGCATTTTTCAGTCCCTGTGCTGACTCATCTCATTCAGCCTATGTGTCCTTTCAAGCCATTAAGGTGTGATTCTTCCTTGCATTTTAATCTATCAGTCTTGGTTTCTTTGTCTTGTTTATAAATTCTGTTTTTCAGTCATGCCTCAAAGAACATCTTTAAATAGAGTAATGGAAAATCAGCTTTCCCCAGGGTGAATTTGTCATCAGTGAACTATCAGCCAGCATGTTAAAACTTTGACACCTTTATATAACTGTCTCCCTCTTTTATTCAACACACAACCCAAATGTCAGCTGACAGTCCACAGCATAACAGTATATAACAGTCGGTAGTGTCTGAGCACAGCTGTAGCTCTGTGGTGGTACATTGCAGAGACCAGCTAAAAGCCCTAGTGTGGACACGTCATTTTAGAGAATAAAATAAGGCTGAATAATATTCCTTCTACAGTCAGTCACAGAAGAACAAATCATGGCTGACCTATTGGACCACATCCACACTGAGCACACACACACACACACACACACACAGGAAAATCCTGCACACAGCCCCCACCTCAAGACGTTTCTTTAATTGAAGCCTCATGCCAGCAATTTCAGCATTTGCTTTTAGCCCAAATTCAGCAAATGATTTTAATGAGAAGGACACAGGCTGAGTGATGCTAGCAGTTTATAGCTACTGTTTCATAGTGGCCACTGGATTCAAAACAAATGCTTTCTTTCTGCTTTTCCCTAAGCAGACAGAACATGTTAACTTCTAAAATTATATATATATACAATGTTTACAGTGACATGTTTGATGATCTTTACTGCCATCATGCTGGGGGGAAAAGTCTGACCAATTGAAGATTCATGTGATACTTCATGGTCAATGTGTTTTAAGTTTGCCTGCCAAAATGATGTCAAAGGGAAAAAAAAACTGTAACTGTTGTTTTGAGGAAGTTGGTGGAACATGAAGCGCAATCGCCTTGGGGCAGCTCTGTCTGGTTAGGGCTGCGCTCTGGCTCCAGAGGTCTACAGTTGGGTAGTCTTCAGACAGATGTGGTGTGCTTCAAATCATCAGTGCCACTTTAATTTGAGTTTAGTCATCGTGTGGTTGAGAACAAGACTGACCGATGCCAGTCTGGCAAGAGTGGCACAGTGGAGTCCCGTGTAGTCACCGCTCTGCTGTTTCTGTCTTTCTGCTTGGAGGAATTTTAGTGTAGTTAGTATGGCCATGTACTGTATTTCAAAAGGACAATGCAATACAAAACTCTTGGACATGCATGCAATGGTACATTAATGTACCTGACTGTTTATAAGTTCTTTCTGTCTATGAATACAGCTTACCCTTATTACATATTTATTTGTTCGGATCATATATATACAGCATCATCAGACTGTGACAGGTTGAACATTGGCATCAGTGTGTGTCTGCATTAATCTTGTTTATGCTTGCACATGTTGCAGTGTTGAAAGATTTAGATCGATGTTTCAGATAACTGAAAAAATCTTTTACTGTACCTGCACTGCCAACGTCAAGACTGGAAATATGCTTAATCGCTATTTTGTGGAGAGCTCACTAATTACCATGAGTGTGAAATCTGTACAAACACACAGACACAATTGTGGCTTTAGTCAAAGAAAGGAAAGCAAGAACGTGTAGCAGTATATTTCTCTAGCCATTCTTTGGGAGAGGGCATCAGTCTATCACAGGGCTGACACACAGACACCCATTCACACTCACAATGGGCAATTTAGAGTCACCAACTGACTCTAAATCTTGGACTGTGGAAGGAAGCTGGAGTACATGGAGACAGAGCTGAACCCTGCACCACCATGCTGCCCCAGTATGTCTAAAGATGTCAAACTATTCTCTTAAATGTCCCCTCCACCCACCGTGTTTCCGCTCTTAGGAGTCTACCGGTTGATGAGTGTCGGAAGACAAGTGCGTGGGTGCCTCTGACTCAGACTGATAGTAATTGACATAATGCCTGAGCTCTGCACAATGAGTGGGACGGCAGCAGTTGACCACAAGGCAGCACTGTCAAGGTCAGTCTATAATTAGCAGCTTTTGGCAGGTCAAAGTGGGGGGTAATCAGCTTTACATGAGCGAGTAGGTGGAGGAAGGAGGCACACTGAACGTATGGAAGGTTCTATTATAAATTTCAGTTATATGCATCTCCCTCTCTCTCTCTCTCTCTCTCTCACACACACACACACACACACACACACACAAGCAGTCACCTAAAAACACAGACCAATAATCAGAAATAAATTTGATTTTAATGTCAGCTGTTTACATTTGTCCTGATCTTTGTAAGTCAAGTAAATTTTATTGATATACTTACCTCCATGCGCTTTACAATTCATGTTGTATACAACACCGTCTATACTTAGACCCTTCGCTTCCCAGTGTGTGAATTTAGTGGACTTTAGCTCTTGGCAGGAGGCCATTAAAACAATATTTATATTTCAAGTCATCATGTTTTTTAGTTCAATAATATCTGCACTTATTCAAGCTACTTTGGAACTTATACATCATTTAAATTTAACCTATAGTGTCATTGCATTGTTTCCAGTTTCTATTGCTTCACTTTTAAGTGTTCGCTTTGAAGGACTACAGAAAATTTCTTCATTGATTTCTGACATTGTTTGACCCTCTATAAACACTTCTGCTGTCCCCTTAAAAGTTTGGATGCTAAGGTGGTGGCCTGTTGGTTAAATCTCCCCTTTAAAAAAAAACATATACCTTCTAGTTCTATCTCATGTCCATACACAGTGAAATGTAAGTTTTCCCTTCTTGACTTTGGTCCTAATCAATGTGTCCAACAGTGGCTTAGCTTCTTTGTGCTATTGTTACATAATTTGTGGTGGAAGATTACAATCATCACACTATTTGTGTCTAAAACATGTAAAGAGACATTTTTGGATTTGTAACTTGTAAAACCTTAACCCCTCATATCTATCCTGGGCTTTCACTCTGTCTGTATCTGTTACAAATAATCCTCTCTTATGCTCTATCTACCCCCACCCTTCATATCCCCCCCCGCCCCCAC
>NW_018127887.1:4134564-4177839 GCF_001952655.1 Monopterus albus | reverse complement strand
ATAGATGTTATCTGGGCTTTTGCAGCTGAAGTGGTGCAGAAGTTAACAGTGTAGACAGGTTTGGTTGGCTCAGTGCCCTAAAGCCAGAACAGAGTGTGAGTGTGATTGCAACACTCCAAGTTTGTGTGTGTGTGTGTGTGTGTGTGTGTGTGTATGTGTGTGCGTGTGTGTGTTCTTGTACTTACTACATAATGAAGACCCATTTGTTTTTCAACTTTATTTATTTATTTGCTACAGAGTGAGGACATTTGCTCCAGTCTTCACTTTGTGAAACACCTTTTTTGAGGGATAAGACTTGGTTTTAGGGTTCAGGTTAGAATTAGGTTTAGGATATGGTTAAGCCTTTAGTTCTCTGTGTGTGTGTGTGTGTGTGTTTAGGATAGTGTAGAAACAGTATCAGTGTGAGTGAGCGTAATGTGAGAGTGTGTGTAATGGGGCAGATTGGAGAAACTGTCTTCTTAATGTTTGCTTAAAGCGACTGGATGTCAGCCAGGTGCCCTAAAGTTTAGTATTTCTGGAGAGCACCCTGATACTCAGTGGAGCTTGTGTGTGTGTGTGTGTGTGTGTGTGTGTGTGTGTGTGTGTGTGTGTGTGTGTGCGTGCGCTCACAGTGGACCTCCTCTTTGTTACACACTCACCAACAGTGGACCAGTGAGATAGCATGAGCTAGCCATGCCATAAATTGTGTTCTAAGTTGTCTAAAAACCTCAGGTGAATTTATTTGAAAGTGGACATATTGTTTATTGTTGTGTACCATTCAGGATATCATTACAATAAAAATTAAGTAGGTACTTTTTAATCTAGTCACATAACTGACAGATAATAGTTTCAGTACAAACATTAAAAACTTCAGTGACAGTGTAACTGTCAAAACATCAAATAAAAGTTTAAAAAAATCCCAAAGCCATAGACACATCTCATTCCGCGCTGACACATGGTTTTTCATGCCGTACCAGCTACTAACTGACACAAAGGCCAGCTCCTTAATACTCCCACTCGCACACCTGCAGACTGAAACCCACAGAGACATGTACACACATTAAAACACCAACCCTGTATCCCGCCCTCACCCAGCCTATTCCACCCTTTCATCAGCAGGCTGACCTCTGCCCTGTGGGGATGCAGCCCAACAGAGGCATGTCTGAATGTCTGGATGCTGCGTGATTCACACATAAAGCTCCAGCAGAGGAAAACACTGAGCCGATTGTCCTCTGAGTTCACCCAGAGGTTTAAATTTGGAGACTTTGTTTGGGCTGAGATGTGTTATACAGCTACAGATGAGCAGATGGGAAAGAAATGCAGAGTCAGAGTCCAGATTTTCAATGTGAACTAGTTGACTGTCAAAAAGTTGGGGCTCAGTAACCACATAAAACATTCAATTTGAAGAAATGTTTGATTACTTTGGCTTGTGACTGCTTAAAGTGAGCAGTGATGTTCTCATCTTTGTTTGATTATATGAAGGATTTTTGGCTGGGTGGGGGGGCACTGCCCAAATGCCTCACATTTTATAAACAAATGCTTCAGATTAATATTTATCAAATACAACCAATAGCAAACAACTGTGATCTTCTAATTGTGCATATCTAAACATATGTTTTGTCAGAGGCTGCTTTCACTCTCCATGGGGTGCATCACAACGTGCTCTGACAGGCTGGATTCATGCAGCTGAATTGAGACAGCACTGGGATTAAAGCTGTTTGGGAGGGTTCCACAGATATTGATTTCAAGAAAGAAAAACACCTAATAGCTCCTGGAAGCAGAATTCATAGGAAAATAAACAGTAAGTGCCTAAAATTCTAATGGAATAGATGTTAAAATTAAGGCAGCTACACTATGCAACAGAGAAAGTTTTACCAGACATCAGATCAGAAACTCTTCTGTGTCATTCTAGAGGGCATGGACAAACAACATATTGTGGGTTTTTATTTGGTGGATTCAGTGCTGCAATGGATTACAATAAACCTCTGAGCTGTAGTGTATTAGATGTAGTTGTGTATAAACTAAAAACGTGTTGCTATGAGTGTTAAACAATTGTGTCTTAAAATTGGGATTATTAGTTCTTCATTCCATGTGACTATTACCCTTTAAACAGTGCTAAGTGCATTATGTGTCATAGTGATCCCATTGAACCTGACAACAGGCAGTTATTTTTGAAGAGTGTCAAAGATTGTGTGTGTGAACACTGACCTTTTCCAAGAGTACTGTGTCTAGGTTGCCTTAGCAATGGGTGGAGGAGAGTAATGACTTTATAGATGTTTATGGATTTTTCCATTGAGCTACTTTGTAACCCAGGTTAAACATTTACTTCAGCGTCTATAGCCTTTCAGCGCTAATATTTTTTGGTAGGTGGGAGATCCTAGAGAACAGGAAGCAGTGGTTGGTACACCTAGAAGCCTACAGGAGCCACTGGTTTACCAAAGGCTACTCATTAGCTCAGTGCTAATCACTTGGCTGGGTTTGCTCTCAGCTGGGGGTTTGTATATGTGTATATATGACTCTGCAGACTATGGAACAGTGGCTGCCCTGTGGGGAGATGTCTGCCCACCCGTGGTTGTCTAAGTGCTGCTATTTAGGGGTCTCCTGTCTGCTTTGGGACGTTATTATCATGGAAGTGGGGCAGGACCGGAACTGGGGGCGCAATGCCAGATAATTCAGGTCCTTGTTGGGCTGGTCACATTTTACAAAGTAGGCTTTAAATAGCAAGCCCTTACTATTTTTTCTAATATGATAGAAAAGGTGGCTGTGATTGTAATTATTTGATAGTCCATTCATTTAGTTGAGTTACAGTCCCCAGTGGAGCTGTAGACCTCTGATCCACAGCTGCTCTGGAGCACAGTGTCTCACTTGTTTTCACTGTTGTCTGGGGTCATGACACTTTTAATGATGCTTGCAAGCCTTTAAGTGACATGCGTTGTATTATGGATTTGCTGTTCTGAAAAGAAAAAGGCTCCTCTGTATACAGTACCAGCAGTAATGGGGGTAAAAAAGTCAGTCACTGCTTAATCAAAATGTTATCAGTCAGTAATATTAAACAAGTTCAAAGTCATTTTTTAACCCAGAGCAGCCTCAATAATTCAGTGTATTCATTTAATCAGCTAAACAGTTCATTTGCTGCTGTAACTGCCAGTTATCAACAGTGTTTTGCTATAACGCCCCTTCTACTTTCTGTGATCTTCTACCAATAGATGGATAGAATAAATGTTTATGATAACGACATCATCAGACATTTAGGTTTGGAGTTTGCTTTTTCAGTCAGTGATGTGTGATAAGAAACATTGCCCAGCACTGCTGTTAGTCTCATTGGTGGCTCTTTTGCTCACGCCAGGTTGCTTAGCCTATAAAAATAAAGAACTGAAGGAGAGTGTCTTGGTCCTAAAAGCAACATTGATCTCAGGTTTAAAAGGGCTGTTGAGATGGTTATTCTCGGCCACCAGGTGTTTATCAAGTGTAAATATGCGTTTGTGTGTGCCATTCTGTGTGTGCGCCTTGATGTCTGCTTTTGGGTTTGTGTATTTACACTGTGTATATGTTGCATACTTGTCTGTGTGTATTCAGCCTGCATCATGGGCAGCTCACGTACTTCTTTTACTTGGCTTCTCAAAATAGCTCTGGCCCTGGTGTGATTGTGTGTTTATGTATGACAGACACTTCTAAAAGCAGGGGGAAAGCTAGCCTGGCAACTTGAGCTGTCTTGGAGCCAAACCTCTGGCTCAGTGTGTGGTTAAACTGCACAACTATACTTAGCGTAGCATGCCCTGTGTACAGCTATGCATGTGAGTGTGGTGTGGGGTCTGCCAGAGAGAGACAAGGGTACGCCTGTGTCCGGCCCTACATATTAATTCTTTGGGGTGGGGGCTGTGGCTGATGGTTAAAGCTAATAGCAGCTAAATTGAGCTATTTGTAAATCCAGGCCTAGAATGTATTAGTGGATGATATCTGGGTAAAACTGTCAGCTAATATGAAAACTGCACTGAAGTCGTTCAGTCCTTAATTGTGTGTGTGCGTGTGTTTGTGTTGGGCGGGGGGGGGGACTCTAAAAGAAACAAACATTAGCACATGATGAATGAAGGTACTAAAATGTGTACAGCACTGAAAGCTACTCATTCTGTCATAAAATGTATGTGTTTTTGTTACACCCTTACTTTCCTCCTTTCATTTTACATAGAGGATATCAGCCCTGTGTTCATACATGTCATTTGATGAAAGCAGGCATTTCAGATGAAATCTGTAATGCCTCAGTCCAACACAGGAACTCAGATACTGGGGCCATAACAGGATAAACATTAAGTTGAGATTCAAAGTTCAAATTTGTGTAAATATTTTCTGACATGGCATGGTTTCTTCAAGAAACCAAGGCGTATAGTTGTCTTCTGCTCTACTCACCTACATAAAAAATTGATCAACTGCTGTGCTAACTTTCCTTACAATTGTGACCTTGTGTAGTATTATTTGTTGTTGAACAGGGCTCCAGTTAGCAGACCTGACTTAGATCATTTAAACATATTAGTGTATATGCAGGTCTAGTGAACTGATTGCAACATAAAGGTGATTTTACTGAGCAACTGTTAGTTCCCAGTCCAAAAGAAGCTGCAGCTTTAAATAAATTTCTTCCATGCTGCAAAGGCGTCTGAGGTGTTGAACCACTTGCACCTCGAATACTGAAAAACATCAGATACGACTCATCTATAAGACAAAAACATGTCAGAGGTTAGGTGAAAATGAAGGATGGAAGGAGTGCAGGAGTGTGGAGAAGAGAGAGAGAGAGAGAGAGGAAGGTGAGATTCAAGACACGAGATGAGGAGAGAATAGTATAATGCTGTACACTCAAGTGTGCCAAGAATGATTACATGAGGAGAGCATTTTCATTGCTCACTTTCACAGAGTTAATTCTGGGTCATTTCTTGGTGGGGATTTAAAACTGCAGTTAGAGCTGGCTGGAATTTATAGTAGGTTCAGTTTTTGCAGTTTGATATGGCTTCATGTAAGGGTCTAGGGTTAAGGAAATCGGACTCTAAAATAAATCTTTGGTTCTCACAAGAGGAGCATGTGTGTTTGCATGTGTGTTTGCATGTGTGTGTTGCTGTGAGTAAGACAGTGGCTGTAGCTTGCATGCCTTCACTACGGTACAAAATGTTCTGTGTCAGGATATCTGGAACTAGACCAAGTCTCTGGACTGGAGTAGCCTCAATCTCTCTGCTTTGTAACTCGCTCTTTCAGGCAGTGCAAGTTTAACCACCTCACAATTACACAAACACACATACATTGTAAGGCTGATTCGACCTTCCTCTTTCTGTCATACATCCACAAACTATTATACTGTTACAGTTAAGTAATGTACACATGTACATAATGTTTTGCTGGTGTGAAGAGGATTTACAGTAAAAGGGAGAAACACACACCTGGCAGAACAACATGGCCTTCATTTGTTTATAGCAGCTACATCATTTGTATCAGACATTTTTTTTTTTTGCTGCTGCTGAATTTCTTTCTTGTATATTTTTGCTTCAATGCTCATTTGTTTGGTTTCTGGGATACTCTCAGGATGTTATGGCTCTGACCTGTGACCTCTTTATTATTGGTGTCTTGTAATGCTGCTTAACCCAGCTAAACACTAAAACAAACAGTACCATTAAAGCATAGCTTCTAACTTAGGTTTGTATTAATACTATTTTGAAATTAGGCACCTCAGTCTTTTGAAGTGCTTCTTTAGGAGATTGAGACTTTTGGGGATTTGATGCTGAAATGTAAAAGAAACAATCTGTAGTCTACATCAAACTCTAATATTTCAATATCTAAAGCAAGTGTAGTGTTTCACCTGAAAAATAACATTCAGAATGTTCAGTAACATGTTCATTTTCAATGTGCTGTGTGCACTGTGAAGCCAATCCATTCTTGGATGATGCACAGAATTTTTTCACTCTCCTGACCAGCAAAGCAGTTACTTGTTCTTTGGTTTAGGAGCTGCTGATTTACACTGGTTACTTCACAACACTCAAGTGTACTTTAAAAATAAAGTAATATTTCTTAAAGACTTGTTTGGCATCTCAGGAGATTCCAGTTTTGTGACTATCCATCCATGGGGGTTTGAGAGGAATGGGGGAGGGCTTGTGCTCCAGACGGGTGGTGCTTAATAATCCACCATTTCTCTCTGATGTGATTTCAGGTGATCATTTTATGACTTTATGATTGGTGACCTGAGCTCAGTCAGTGTTCCTCTTGTTTCAGGCAGGAGAGGCGGCAGGGTCTCTGATGGATGTTGAGGTCTGGAGGCTGGAGGATACTGTGGTCCAAGTAAAACCCCTTCCTATTTCTCCTTTACCTTTCAGCTTAAATAGCACAAATGGGTTTGGCACATTCTTAGGGCTGAACAACTTTTGCTCACAGGAAGTCAAAGGGCCTCTGGACTCCATGTGGTTCCTACTTATTGTTTCAACCAGCAGGAAAGCCTTGATTTTCACCACTACCATGTTTTCACTTCATCTGCAGCTTTCCTCTTGTACCCACTGGGTCAGCGGTGGTGTGTGCATGTAGGTCACTTGATTTTATGTGTGTGACTGCTGTTGTGCAAGTGTGTGTATTTGCACAAGTGTCATGGCTTACTGATGCATTATTGACTGTTTGAAGTGTTAATTTAAGGGTTTTCACCACTGATAAACCCACAGCAAGCTGTCAGAAATTAATTCATCATGTGTTGTGTGCTTTCAAAAATATAAAACATGAAAGACTGTCCAAGATTTTGTAACACAAAATGTAAAATCTCAAGGTAAAATTTAAGGTTTGCTCCACTTCTAAAGGCGGTGCTTGTTTTTTTGTCTGTAACATAGGCTGTTGTTGCTTTAGAAAGGCGGTAACCCATCAGCACATCACTGCTAATCAGATAAGACACAACACACGGCAGGTGTTTAAAACAAGAAATGGATGTTTTCAAAGATTAATAAACCAGCGTCAATTTAGCAAAGAAATGTTTTTTAAACAGCTACAATTACAGTTTCAAATTTTAATAGTTTTGACATCATTAGTCAGTGTAGTTTCATGAATATTGTGTTGTCTCTGTAATGTTAAGACCAGCTAACTCGTTTACTAATATAACACAATAATGCCATGTGCCCTCTGATCTTCGGTACAAAATTTAATCATATAAAGCAAAATGGAATAAACACTGATCTCTGATCTTTCCAAAAATTGGCATTTACTTGATTCCTAACTGTGGCAGTTTCACTTGTTGTTCTTACAGCTGAAGAATTAAGAGGAAATATCAGCACAGATATCTGTTGTTGTTTCCCTACTAACAGCACAGGCAGAGACATTATGGAGGTGCCACAGAGGGTTTTCTGCAGATGGAAATACTGTAACTGTTTATCATTATGGCTCTCTGCCTCTACTTAGCAACCACTGTAGCCAGGTGGGTTGCAAACCTCCATAGACCATCCTGTGTAGCCTTGGCCTGCTGTGCAGCACCAGGCTGCAGAGGAATTTTCATTATTTTCAAAGACGTTCCTCCTTCTTGGGTGGTCCTCACCATGTGTTGGCCTCCAGAATGTGTAAATATGGGTGTGTGTGTGTGTGTGTGTGTCAGTGTCTTGTTGCTTGTGCATTTTGTGAATAAATTTTGTCCATGTGGTGTTGCGAGTGTGCGTTTTTGCCAAAAACCGCAGAAGTCACGGATTCCCTTCCCATGTAATTAGCCATAACTACATGTTACAAAGGCGATAATCTAAACTGGGCAGCAGCCAAGTGGTTAGGACACAGCTAACTACAGCTGTTGTTCATGCTAAATAAGGAGATGTCTCTGAAACAGACAGAAACACCCTGCCTGGAGCATTAACTTAATTCACCAAACGTAATGATTTAATAAATGCAAAAGACCTGATGATACCTGTTTTCTTTTTTCTTTTAATTAGAATATATTTATATGTAGTACAAACAGTAGTGGGCCCTCATTCCATAACTCCACACAGGGAACAGAAGAACAGCAGAAACTATTTTGTGACATTTTCAGGGAATACAAATTTGAGAGCAGTAAACATATAAAAAGAGTCAGTCCCTCAGTTTCCAGTGACAGTGAACAGATTAGAGCAATGCAAATTTTAAACCCTCATCTCACCTCTGCATTTACATATCATAAAATTTCCAGTTATAAATGAATAATGAATAAATATCTGCTTGGTTTTGAATAGACCTTTTTTTCTCCAAGGACTTTCACATTTTTCCTAAAATTAGTATTAAATGACATGATTATGGAATGCAGCTACATTTACTCAGTGTACAAAAAAAAGCCTTTCCTGCAAACAAAAATAGTTGCTTGTCATAATTTAACCATTTCTCTGACTTTAGGTTTTTGCCCTGATTTCAAACAAGACAAAAAATGTTTGTGGTAAATGGTTTTGCCTAATGCATTTCCACTGTGCATGCACCACATCTTGATTTGAGACAGGGGGTGAAACCTGCTTTAAAGAAATTACATGATTTTTCCATTGTTTTGGCCAATTCCACAAACCCAGGAAACACAGCCAAGTCTTGAGTCCAAACTGGTTCAGTCTCAGTAAAGTAAATCTGCATGGTTTTTTTTTTTCCTTAACAGATTTGTGAGTTGAGAACATTTTGCTGCAGTATTGTTACAACACTGTTCCCACAAGTAACTTTAGAGTCTCTGATTTGGTCCAAAGTTCCTGTTTCTGAGCCATATCTTAACAAATATTACATTTGTTACCTTTGACAACCGGCTATCTAGGTGAAGCATTTTCTTAATCCACTAGATTTAGCACAAAGGCATTGACCTAGAAAGAAGTTTTGCTCCTCTTGCAGCCAGAAGAATGTAATGCAACATGTTAAAGATAGGGCTGGTGATACTGGAAAACCAGCAAGTGGGAGCTCAATTTTGAAAGTAGCCAACTGAAGAAATCCAACCCTTTCATTCTGACTTATATCCAAAGCCATTCCCCCAAAACACAACATGCACTGCACTCTCATACTGCGCCCACAGGTCACACTTCTGGCAACAACAACAACATTACCTATAAGGCTTTATGTCTTAAAGGGGAAAGTCAGGCATGTGACAGTGGTTTCCATTTATGAACAAAAGCTGCTGTGGGTACCTTCTCTGTCATAGTTTGCTAGCTTTAGCTGTAAAACTGAGTAGTAACACAGCTGCTTGCAACCGCAACGCCTTGTGGGAGACTCTTGGCTTGCACAGTGAGTGCACAAGCAAAGTGCGCGGAAGTAGGTTGACAGGCAGGAAGGCCATCCAATGGTTTTGCTCGGGACAAGTAAAATAATTGGTCAGGCTTTTTTCAGCCCCGCTGCTGCCACAGATGATGGATTGCTTTCTTTATGTTGTCAGAGCATTTAATGTGTTCATTGGCGTCGGGACGAAAAGAGAAATTCAAAAAGTGCAACCAAAATACTTCTGGAAGGAATCACCCGTCCTGCCTTTAAAGAAAGGAGCATGGAGACAGCAAAAATACTGCTGGAGCATGTAGGAGGAGGAGAAAAGACAATAGTGATTTATTAGCCTACAAGGTACAGTCCATAAGGAAGAACAGACTCTAAGAGTCAGTGAAAGTGTTGCTTTACTGTATTTAGCAGAATAAAGAAGGCCCTTGGAACTGAGTGTTTTCTTTTATAATAGACTATAAAAGACTGGGTATAAAAATGTGCAGGTGTGTATGTGTCAGTCTGAGAGAGTTTGTCCTTGTTTGTGTGAACATGCCTCTTTCTCTTCCCCGCTGGTAGGAACAATAGCCCATGGCGAAGTCCTGAGGAGCAGCCAAAGCTGGGAACAATGTGAGGGGCGTTGTGTGCCTCAGCAGGAGGTGGTTCATACCCAGGTCTTCACTGGGGGGGAATGTCAAGAGGCATGACTAGAACCAGGTGAAATGCCTGGCATGCCAAAATCCTTTCTGGCTTCCTGCAATAAAAAAATCTTCCCATACAAAGTCGAAAATGGAGGATTATGTTTACCATCCAGATGGATGGAACTTTGGGCTGGGAAGAATGAAGACCGGCCAGAGGTGTGCTTCATAAGCACTTGGGGACCAGAGAACAGAACCTTTAGTTCCCAATGGCAGCAGGTGAAGGTGTACAAGCCAGCTGTGAATGAACTAATAATTGTGAATCATTCTGGTAAAATCTGATCAAGCATGGTTCTGCTTAAGGTAACACTTCAATCACACGCATTTACAGTATATGCCTTCACACTGGCAATAGCGGTGGCACCGGGCATTATGTTTTTTGGGTTGTCCATCCATCTGGCCCATTCTTCTGAATGCAATATGTCAGGAACACATTGGGAGAATTTCTGTAAACTGGGCACAAACATCTATTTGGACGAACTGATTACACTTTGGTGGTCAAAGGTCAAGGTCAGCGACCTCACTTCTGACCCACTCCCATGAATCTGAATGGTTGGCACAGCCATACAACCGTGAAGGCTAATTCTAATTTATTTGTGTATTAGGAAATGGAGTGGATTGCCAGCAGTCGTTGTTAAGGTGGAAATAAAGATCATATGGTTGATGGAGGCCTAGTACCTGTCTCTTTTTTTTTTACCAGGTAAGTAACCAGGTGTTCTGGGACTCATACTTTGCCATGTAACTGCAGTGTAGATGTTCAAGTCCAGCTGGACAGTTTGCCACCCTCTCTGATCCAGAAAACACATATTTATGTTACTCATTCATTAACTGCAGCTGATGAAAACATACTTACTCACATTTTGGATGAAAATGTATGCAATTCATCAAAGTAATGATACTCCAGGGCAAGTCTGGTCTTGTCGACTAGTCTCAGCCTTTCAAGTCAAGTCAAACTTTTTAAAGGCCCAAACATTTGTCTCAGAGGACTCTACAGTCTTTATGACATTTGACACACATCTCTTGCTTGCTCTTGTGTACTTGTGTATTGCCTATCAGACTGCAGCTCCACCTTTCTCTCTGTCATGATTTCTTTGTCTCTCACCCTCACTTTTCAGGGGAAAATACTGCATATCTGTCTTTCACTGTTCACAGGTTTCCGTTTTAATTATATTACCAAACAATAATGCGTTCTTAGCACACTCACACAAACTCAGTATGCACATACAATTATAAAATCTTGCCCAACCCTCACCACCGATTTGCTGATTTGACATAAACATGTCAGAGATGCTGGATGAAAACAAGCCAGGACATAGCACTGTGCTCACTTTTTCTTTTTGGCTCCACTTAATGTCCCAGATCTCTCAATCATTCAGTTTCTATCAGTGATAAAGAGTAAATCCTTTGCACATAAAAGTAAAAACAGTTTCTCTGTTTTTCTTTGGTCCTTTCTCACTCACATTTTTCTCTTTCTCTGCCTCCCTTTCTCTATATCACCCTCTACTGTTCCTCCCTGAGGTGTGAATTAGATTAAAACCATATGTGCTGCATCAGCATTGTGATGTAGCCAGAATTTCGTTTTATAGAATTTTTAATTCATAGTCCCTGCAGAGAAGGAAAGAACAGGACACCAAAAACACATGGAATCACTGAGAGCTGTAAAATCAACAGGTTGTGCGTTCAATGCCAGTGTGTGTGGGTGTGTGCATACATGTTACTATACCTCCTTATACCAATATATTATTGCATATAGTAAAAGCATTGTCACCATGTTTGTAGATCTTAGCAATATCTTTAAATACTAGATTATCATGACCGAACTACAAAAAACTGCTACTGCTACTTGCAATAAATCTGGCTTTTCCTTTCAAACACATACTACACAAGTATACAAGTATAATCTGTTGTGCTGCTGGTGTTTGTTAGCACAATACAAGCTGAATTTACACCCATTTCTTTGTCCCTACTTGTTCTAATGGCATTCTGTACTTTGTTTTCCTGTGCAGATGTGAACATGGAAAACACTCTGGATGTGAAATATGGTACTGATGTCTGATTTTTAGGGTCAATGGCTTCTAAGGGTCCATTGGTCATTTAAGGCAAACCCTCAGAAAAAAACACGGACAGATTTTACTGCCAACACAAGCCTTCTTTTTAGCAGCCATAGGTTTGACTTTCAAATGGGAGATGCTAACAATTGGTGACTTGGAGAGAATAAAATCAACATATTCATTTGCATCCCAAATTTGAGTCAAATCAGTCTGATTGGTATTGGTGTCCTCCCTTTGAATTAGAGCCAGTGATTTTATCAAGAAGCCTCATTTTCACACTGGAGGTGGACAAAGCCCTGCTCAGATTGTAACATGTGCACATGCTTAACCCTTCTGTCACAGAGATTTTTAGCGTCCTCTTCTTTGTGTCAAATCTCATTTAATCACTGTTATTGATTGTTCTTAATAACTGCTATTGGTTTCATCTCATTTGGGGACCATTTCTGCAGTAATGATACGCCCAATGCCATCTGTTCAGAGCGTGGTTATCAGCCATGTGTCACTTACTGGATTCCCAGCAGACATGCTCAGAGGACCTGCTTGTCCAGTTCTAGGTTACCACTTCATTAGTGTTTCCTTCAGGATAATTGGCCCTGTCAGTTAAAACAATACCAAACATGGCTGCAAAAGGATCTTTGTGAAGTAATGAAGAAGTAAAATGCCTGCTTGAAATTTGGGCTGACAAAAACATACAAAGACAACTGGACACTATACACAAGAACTCTGAGATTTATGGAAGCATTTGTCAGTATTTATATGCGCATGGAGCAGAAACAAATGTCGCCCAGTTGGTGGTGCGAATGGTTGCTTCGTTTCTTTCTGTCTCTTGGCAGATTGCAAACCAGCTACTGTATGTGCCTACTGCCACTTATTGTATCAGACTGTGAACATATGCAAGTATGTTGGGGCATGGAGCGAAAGCAGACCTGTGGGGAAGTGGGGAGGGGGTAGCAATTGTACTCCTGCCTAATGTGAAAACACCCTTAGTTTTATCCTTCAAAACCATGTGTGCATCTGTATGTTTTCCTAGGAGGGAAAATATGTATTTAAGTTTGTAATAATCCATAATTTTACAGCAAATGAAACTACTGCTTTCCACAGACTGTGGAAAAAAATAATCCCAACTTTATGCTTTTTATAAGTTTTCTATACTGTGGATGCTCAAATCATTTGCCATTTATTTTTCATTCCTTTGGCTTTTTTTATGGCAAAGCATCAGTGTGAACTGATAAACCACAATGACAAGACACAGTGTGTTTGTGTTTGTGTGTGTGGGGGGGGCTACAACTAGACAGCAACCCACAAAAGAGACAAACAAACACAAAAAGTGTGATGACAAGCGACTGGATTGTCACTGAGGGTCAGCGCTGAGTGGAGACACTGTCCTGATTATGGCTGCTCTGGTGTGGACCTGATGGCCTGTAGTTTTACAGCCAGAAGAGAAGGCCTTTTACTGTCTGCTAACTTAGCGCCAACAGATGTGTTTACACAACCTTTATTACCTGTCATTAACGAGCTGTCAGCATGTGTATAAGGAAACAATTGAAGGTTTACCTCAGACACATGTGCGGGGACTGTGATTATGAGGTGGTTTGAAGCCATTGATCATTTTATTTGAAGACGTGTGGGAATTACCAAAAATGCCTTCAAGCACAGCTCTAGATGAGTCAAAGTCTGAAGAGCAGTTAAAGTTGTGAGCTGTGTTTAGCAGACGTGTTATTCAATAATGCGATTACTTGTTTCAGTAATACATGGTTTTAGAGATTATGGATCAACTCTCTGATTCCTGTTACTTCAATATAACTGTCTGCTCTTTAACACTGTGTTGAGGTGACTATATAAAAAGGTTAAGCTGTCCAGGACATGTTTAGTCTAGCATTAGATTGGTACAAAGACTGGAGGCATCAGAGAGTCAGGAAATTGTGTCAGCTTTGAAAAAAATATAAGTATGAATGATCTGTAAAGTAGTGTTTACTTTATTCATCAGTTGTTCTTTTATGACTTGCTCTATAACAACAAACTCCTACTGTGTAATTTAAGAAAATCTGAAAATGAGCAATCATGACATAAGACAGCTTCTTAAAATACAGTATGTTCACTAGGGGTGTCAAAGTTAACATGATAATAATGAATTAAAGCAAATTCCACCAATTTTTTTGATGCACAATTAATGCACAACATTCTGTGATTTCTGTGATTATCATTTGCAATGACCCCCTGTAGTCACCGTGAGGTTGCCAGACAACCAGAGGTTACTACGTTACTGTTTACTTGCAGAAATAACCCACAAATAATCCCCATGAAAATGGATTTAAAGAGATACAATGACTGAGCTTTAGAGGTGCTGATAAGCACATTTCATTAACTTTGTACAAGGCTGGCTCTTTCCTTTTATTTCTTACTGTAATGCTAAGCTAACTTGCTTCTGTCAAGCATTACATTTAGTGGACAGATGTGACTGGTATACATCTTTTCATTTAACTCTTCAGCATGCAAGACATCAAATTGTTATTTCAAATAAAAAAGGATGAGCACAGGTGACAAAATGATAGTCCTTTAAAAACATCTACAACAGAAACACCCAGAAACAGTACAATGAATAAATAAATAACAGCAAAAGTTAGAAAGGAGCAAAAAAGGGCTGTCAAGAAATTAAAATAAAAATAACTGTGATGGGGAAGTGAAAGTGTGACTGCATGTTTATAAGGATGGAACTTAATGACACTGCTGATGTCAGCTGTCCTGATGTTTTTGATGATTCATTGAGATAAACCCATTATCATCATCATCTGATTAATGACTCCTGCCTTCTCTGCATATGAAGCAGACACTTCTTTAAAAATACCACAGGGCAAAATAAGTGGAGAGGCCATGTAAAAGGCTAAAAGTGTCTGTTTGTTTTCTGTCAGTGCAGAGTTTGTTGCTGTTTCTGGCTGGCTGCAACCTAAGCTTCAGAAAGGTCCACAGCTGCAGGCTATAGTGTACTGTACAGACCAGTGCAATTATAGTAGAACATGTCAGCCAAGCAAACAGCTACAGTGGGCACTCCAGGGAGTGTGTGTATATACGTGTGTACTGTTACATTGTGTATTTAGTTATGGACAGCTGCCAGTGGAAGGAGAGAGCGATGAGGGGGACTGGTTGAATATCAGTGTTTGCTCTGGCTTGGTGCCAAAAGACTCCTCTGTTTTTCTCAGCTAATAAATGGAGAGGAGAGAGAGTGAGAAAAATAGTGGGACTGACCCAAAAAGAGAGAGTAAAGAAGAGGAATGAAGATGGATTGGGAGAAGAAAGAGTGAAAAGAAAGAAGAACACACTGACAGGCAGGGAAAACAACAGAAGATTAACATAAAACACAGAGCGATTAAGGTACATACAAACAGAGAAAGAGAGAGAAAAGGAGGGAAAGCAGAAAAACAAGAGAGAAAGTCAAACAAAGCAACACTCAATAGAAATTGTTTGAATGTTTTTAAATGTACGTGGGGAATTGGAGCAACAGGAGGACAAGGAATGAGGAAAAGGAGAAGAAGAGGACGCAAGGAACAATAAGGGGAAGGACTGGGAAAAGAAGAAAGAGGAGGAGGAGAAGGAAAGGGGAGAAATATGACCAGCAGAGTACTTTAAGTCTACATCCTTAAATTGAGTTGAAGATAATACAGTTCCCTCAAAACAAAAAAGTAGGGCTTCTGTAAAGCTGTGTAAATACAAGCCACAGCCCACATGAGTTTTAAAAAGTCATCTTTGCCAGAATCAGAGCTACTAGTGACTTTAGCGGGGGTATTTTAAAAAAGCAAGTCTACTCAGACTGGCTTGAGGGCTGATCGGATATGGTGGCATCAGGATTAGGGATGGATGGAGATTTATAGCAAACGGAAAGTGACTAAGAGACATAGATTAGGAGTAAATAGCCCATATGAACCCACTGAAGAACAAGCAGAATGTGAATGAACAGATCTTTTTACTGAACTTTTTTGCCTAACCTTCATATACGCTTTTAGCAGGATCTCGCTGAAATGGCGCATACATTAGCAGTAATGTTTGCACTTACATTGTTGATAAGAAACACACACCCACAGAGTGCATGAGAGGTGTTAGCATCATGTTCGCTCTTCAAGCAGTACATCGGTCACAGCCATAAATGACAACAACAGAAAGCATACATACCTCCTCTCTCCCATTAACACACAGACATGGACTCATGTTGCGCCAGGCCTTTCATCCCCTTCTGTGATTTTTGCAGTGAACACAAATCCAGTTGGAGCAATGTTTATAGTGAGTAGTTGTCACCTCTGTGTGAGTTTAGAGTGAAGGTGGTGGGAGAAGCACAGAGCGACACAACTTCCAACTTCATAAAGAGCAGAGCTGTTTTGACACTCCAGTCCTGCTACCCAGCAGCCCCTGGCCTTTTCATGTAGTCTTCAGTCTGTCTCCTCTCAAAAAGCAAAAGGGGTGGGAGGCAGTGGACCAGACGTATTAGGGACTTGGGAGCCACATCTAACGTAGGCCCTAGCACTGATGTCAGATCCTGGCTTAGATGTGATGCTGTGGGCAGATGAAAGACTTTAATAGACATGATTTTGTTCCATCTAAGGAAGCAAGGATTGAGTGGATGTTTGATTCTGGAGGAGGATAAAAGATCTGGGGACAGTTTTAACTATAATGGCTTGAGAACTGATGATAAGAGTGTCCTCTTATCATACGGCCTTATTACTGACCTACTCAGAGGGCAGCTCATTATAGCCATCTGATAAAAAACAAAAAGGCTGATTTGTGTTTTCATAATAAAAGGTAAACACACAGTAACTCAATCCCAGTGGCTGTGTTTCCTTGCAAGTGTCTCTTGAGGCTTGACGGTGTTTTATTTCAGACTTTAAAATCTCAACACTCTCCTTCTTTGTTAAAGTTCTTTAATTAAAGGGGTGAAAATCCTCTTGGATGCAGTAGAAGGGATTGGATGAGACGGTCAACAAGCCACTCTGCTACCAAGGAGTCAAATCCTTCACAGAAAAACACATTATCCAGCACTAGTTCCCTGAGGGGAATATACACGATGAAACTTTTACCATGGCTACCAGTGTAGAACTAGGGCTCGATCTGTAACGGAGGTCTTGCACATTATTATTTTTTTTATGAGGGATGGGTAGGCTGAAAATCTCTGCATACTGGAGAAACCAGAGAGCCACTGTCAGCCACTTGTACTCACTTTATTCAGTGTTTCATTAAGAAGACTTCTATTATAACCAATGTAGGTTGATTGACCAAACATTTCTAAGACCAAAAGGCACAACTGGCTGTCCATCCAGTCACTAGAATTTGTCAGGCTCTGCACTTTATCTGACTTTATTGTTATCTAACAGGAATATTTCATATTATGGAGGTTTTAATCTGAAGTTGAGGAGCGGGACCATGTCCGAACACACACCCCTTCCTTTCCTCATTACATGTAAACCACCTGTTCAAACTAGTCTTCTGCTTTTCGTAACCGACCCAGCCCATTCCTTTTTCCTACTCTCCCTCTATGCCAGAGAACAGCACAGACCTTTGAAGCCTTCTCTCAAGCAGCAGTCCACAAACATTACACTGTACTCAAGCATTCATTCAATATTCATCCCTCCCTGAGGGCAGGGTCCCTGCTAGTAAAATAAATCAATAACCTCGTTTTTATGGAAATACGCCCCAATATTTAAAGCCCTGTTCTAACACTGTATGAAGACAAAGCTCTCCATTCTTAGTATAGTAGTTATTTTAAACAGAAACTACAGTGTTTCCCTAAACCTAAATAAACCTAATGAAGTCATTTTTACGCTGACACCTAACCAAACCTAACAGTTTTCACTTAGTAAAACACTGTTTCAGTGATTTTGAAAGCTGTGAATCCCATGCAGTTGCCTTCAACGCCCAGCTGAACGCCTACTGTATAAGAGATTTGCATTAAACTATCACTGGCAGAGGAGAGGACCAAATGAGTGAATGTCTTTTGGAGGAATGCTGTTCATCCTTCCAGCACAGTTTCACAGACTTGGTGAAACTATGGCGAGGAGCACTGAAGCTGTTCTGTCAGCTTGTGGTGGCCCAACAGCATGCCATGACACTTTAAGTGGTTTGTCTTCAAATTTGTCACCCATTTGTACTTGATCAGGCAAACACCATCTCAACAAAAAGCTGAACATTATCTAAACATGGATATTTTAAAAATTACCACTAGCTAGATGATATGGAAGAAACCAGAAGTCTGTCATCCACCCGTCTCAACCTCCTACTTCTCGCACTGGTCACATGGGGGCATACTTGAACTGACAGTCTGCTTTTTCTCACCCACTCTGGCCTGATTCGACACACACCCATGCACTCAGAGACACACACACACACGCCTTCGCTCACAGTGGCCTTCAACATTCATTCTCACACAGGGAGACAACCCTTCTCTATTGAAAATACACAATCACCATTCACTCTGAAAAATCCACACACACCACGTCCTGTCTGCTTGGGTACACTTTATCAACACCTACACGCTTCCCACACATGCACGCTGCACCAACACACACACACACTTCACAGAGGGCCCCTCACCTTATTGCCTCTCCATTTGGCTGGTGCCATTTGTTCCACACATTTTGTCAGCGACTGATGAAAAGCTGGTGGTGCTGCGAGCCCACATGATGGCAGTGCTTGTCTTAACTTGCTGAAGACTAATGTCACGGCCTGAGACTTTAGTAAGCATTTATCTAATAGAGAAAATCTCTTTTTAACATAGCGTACTGCTTTTCCTCCCATATGTAGATCACATTATGTGAAATAGGGTGGCACAGCGGCGTGGTGATTAGCACTGTCATCTCAGAGTTTGCATTTTCTCCCTGTGCCTGGGTGGGTTCTCTCCGGGTTCTCCGGTTTCTTCCCACAGTCCAAAGACGTGCAGCTTAGGTTGACAGGTGACTCTAAATTGCCCATAGGAGTGAGTGTGAGTGTGTGTGGTTGTTTGTCTACATGTCAGCCCTGTGATAGACTGGCGACCTGTCCAGGGTGGCCCCTGCCTCTCGTTCAATGTCAGCTGGGATTGGCACAGCAACAAACAAAAACAAAACAAAATAAATCAAAACAAAAACAATCCTTTTCTAAATTTTCGGCTTTCGTTTATTTATCTGTATCAGTAGCTTGTCAGGGCTGAAAAAGATGCTGTAGATCTCAATAAGACCTCCTTGGCAAAATAAAGGTTAAATGAATAAATGTGCACAATATTGTGGCATGCATTATAGCAGCATTGTTAGAAAAACTTAAAATTAGCACTTCTGTTTCATTTTGTTTCATTTTGTCTTTGGTTGAAAATTGTTGAAATTACTGCCAAAAAATGACATTATTTAATGATTCTCAATGGGAGGGGGAAGTCATACATATACATATACATACATATAAGTATGCTACATTATATTTACACTGTACAAATAAAACGTACAACAAAGCATTTTTGATACTGTGCATGTTGCATTGTTTGGCCTGAGAGAAGGATATTATGGCCTTTACACATTAAATACAGGTTAGCACTGCTGTTATTGTTTCTGGTCCTCCCACCAATATGGGCTTGGTTTCATTTAAGGTTTCTAATACTGCTACAAGTGCATCTATATTTTCTTATCACTCTATCTCTCTCTCTCACACACACACACACGACTTTCACACGTTTTTGTTTTCTTTCCCTTCCACTGCTTGTGAAAAGTTATATTTATTGTTCTTTGTGTTTGCATGCAGGCATGTGCAAGACCAAGAAAATGGTCATCTGATTATGCTTACATGAACTGACACACATAATACATGTCATGAACACACACACACACACACACACACACACATGCAAACACACCTGAGCCACACTTGTCTCAGTGGGAGGTGGAGACCTCACCAGATTTCACCTCTTTAAATACTGCAGCAATCACTAAAAAATGGAGAAGGGTGCACGGTTTTATGAGGGACTTACAGCGTTAGAGGAAAGAATTGGCTTCTTCATATTGGAAAAACATGCTGGTGCCGGAACTTCCCTCTTTAAAATGTTTTGCAGCTGGTACTGCAAGACTGTAAAACAGTTCAAATATCCCCAAATACTGCCTTAAATGTAAAGCTCATTAGTATTGCAAAAAGAACATTTTATTTCTTTCATATGCAACTAATTTGAAATAGCAGTGCCCATTCACTTGCAAGATATATTTCCAGTATATTTATATGGAAAAGGAGGCAGAAATATATAGTTTTTTTAGAAAGCCCCAATCTGCAACCCATCCACAGCAATGAGAAGATTCCTGTACAAAAGTGTGTATGGACTGAATCTAGTGACCCTTAGCTTGTACGGTATTGAACAGGGAGTGAATTTGAAACAAATAATTATGACATGATGTGTCCACATTCAAGAATTACTTAGTTTCTCTGTTACATTTGAAGTTCCCTGGTCAGACAAACGGGAAAATAAATCATCCACAGCTTTCTTAAAATTTTAGCAGATGTAAATAATGTTACCCGATTAAACACATTTATTCATTCGTGTTGTTGGCAAGAAATAAACGATAGCTTTTAAAATATCTGAGATCTAACTCTTTTCTTTTGTTCAGCTTTTGTAGAGCATTTGCAGAGAGTGTGCTCTGCTGTTTTTTTGACAAAGAAAGTAATGAGACATAAGTTTATGTTTTCTCACATACATAAAATGCCAGATGTTTTAATTGAAAGAATTCAAGAATGAATAGTTACTCTTTGGTTCATTTTAAAGGTGTCACAAGCCAAAGACCAACAACACTGATGCTAGTAAAGTATGTTTTTAATAAAGTAAAAAGGAAAACATAATGTATCTTGTTTCATACTTTTTGGCGTGATTTCAAACTGAAAAACAGCTGGTTAGCATCCAGCAAAAGCCCTGTTAATGACCTCAAATGAAAAGATATCAGTATTCTGGTGGATTTACGCAGTACACAAATCAAAAGATGCTTCTTCTTCCCAGTCCCCTCACTCCCAACCAGTGACTCTCTAGGAACGGCTCAGGGATCACAAGAAGGGTTCTGGGGGTTGAAGGTAAAAATGGGGGATGAATCTGAGGAGCAGATAGGAAAGTGGAGTGCCCCTGGTGTCTGGGAGCAGATGGTGGCCCTCGCACTCTTTTTGGTGATGTCCACTGGGAATTGGAGAGGCCTTTAAGCATTCCTTTAGAGGCCAGAGACAGATAAGTGAGTTATGCAGTTCACCACCATCTGGGCTCAGACAGCGCCTGGCCTGCAGCTGACAAGTGTGCGTGTATGCATATACTATGGTAATAGTAGTGGGGAGGGGTCAGGGCATGTTTCCATAGTGATAGGTCCTATTCCTGGAGCAAGGTCTGTGCATACACTCGCATGCTGCCCTCCTCCCTCGTGCTGTGTCGTCATTGTTAACTCAGATGGTGACTTTAAGAAAGGTTTTTCTTTTTCTTCTTTTTTGTCCACTGTCATTGTCAACAAATTTTGGTCCATTCTTGTGCAGCTGACAGTGTCTTCATGGAACATAGCATCTGTTGTGAAACAGAGGGAGGGAGCGAGGGATGATGGCAGGGGACCATGTTACGTTTGCCAATTTCCCTATTCCCATCGTAGACGGCTTTGTGTGCATTGTAAGATGCTGTGCTGCACTGCCAGGTCTGATCTGCGCTTGACCTGCTGCATATCTGCCTGTTGTTGTCTATGTTTAGCTCTTTTGTTTTACTCAGCGACAACACTGTGCAGTTTTTTTTCTTGTAGCTGCCTCAGTGAATATTATTATTGCAGTTGCAGTGAAACAACAGCACAGTCACTACAGTTACTAGTACTCTGACAAAAACAGACAGCCTCTCATGATATTAATGATGTAGCAAGCAAAAAAAAAAATAAAAAATTCCAAATGAAAAACCTTTGCAAGCATAATAGTTTATTCTTTTTTCACTTCACAGTAAGGTACTGAATGCACATTTTGCCATATATTTTTGTAATAAATTAAATAAACTAAGAGCAAACGTGGCAGGCAGTTTACACTGCCCGGAGGAAGCTTTACCTAAATGTAAGCGCACAGTTTGATGCTGACAAAACACAGTTTTATTTTTATAGTTATCAGGGTTTTGTCCACAGCCACAGCAGACATGTTGCAACTGTTTTCAGTGGCACTGAGAAGCACAATGTAAACCTTTTAAATCCATAGAGTAGCCTTTAATTTTTTATTAACCATTAAGAATGTTCTTAATGACAACAAACACATTATGCCTTGGTATGAAGTTGATTTATTTCTATACTTTCTATAACAATCTTTACAAAAAATCTTTAAGCAGATGATCAATAATAAGAAAATGAACATTCAGTTTTATTGCTTAACCTCAAAAGCAGACACTTGCCAACACTACAGAAGGAGCTGATATGTGCATGGTTATGCCCTGTGAGGGATTTGGCTGTTTTCATATTCATCAGGCATTTGTAGGCATCCTGATGCTCTGATGTGGTTTAGAGCCATCTCTATGCCCAACCATAGAGACTTTGATTTCTATGCATGCAATGTAAGCTGAATACCCAGTGTGTATGTACAAAACCCCAAAACACACACCGAGACAGTTTCTCTTTTTCTCTTTTGCCCCTCCTCAGCCAGCCATTCATCTTTCCATCTATCCATCCATAAACATTTATATCTGTGTGTGCACACATGCATGTGTCTGTATGCCTAAGCAGGCTTTTCCTGCTGCGTAATTGCGAGCAGCATATCAGCCCATTGGTGTTGCCCTGTATGGAGACTAAAAGATGTTACTAATCCGCCAACAGAATACAGCAGGTCAAGCAGCCAGCAGTGGCTGAATTCAACCCCAGGACCACAGCCACAAATTAGGACAGGCTGACAAGGCCCAGCGGCGTTCTGGGTATTGTTGGGAGCTGCCAACAGGCCTCAAAAGCCTCTGGCCCTGTGTGAAGGAACAGCCAAGAAAAGGTGAAGATTAATAGTTGCTTGGTGACCTTGGAGTGCAGCTATAAATTTATATTGCCACCAGACACAAAACCATAGTGCAGAGTGTTTTTCCTGTGTGTTGCACACACATACATTAGCACGTTAAAGGTTGTTGAATGGCTTCTAAACCAGGACATCCAAGACTGTAATTTTATACTAAGATTTTTTTTGACAATTCTGCATATCCTGATCAACTTTGTCAATTTGCAAATAGCTGTTTTTTTTTTTAAAAAAGAGGGTGACAATGACCTTAAAAGAAGAAGAGCATGATTATAGAGCCCACTGAAGAAATAACCATGCCCAAAAATGATGCTAGCAAACACAAGCAGCTGTGGACAAGGAGGATGAATCAAAACTCTCCCACTCTTCGATGCTCTGTTGCCTGATGAATGATGGCCTTTTGTTATATGTTCAGTAAAGGCTGCCGTAGTCATCTCTTTTTATGGGACCTTAAGAGCAAGTGTGAGGCATGAATAGCATTAGTCCGAGTCAGTGCACCCATAGCAGTGTAGCCAGCCCTGAAAACATAGGCTGCTCTCCCTCCTCCCCAAGTTATATGCGCCAAGATGATTGAGGGAGAAGAAAACTGCTCTGCCAATAGAGAGGGACAGGGAGGACAGGAGTGAGGAGGACAGGCGTCAGAGATGGATGGATGGACAGATAAAACAGACACAGCAGTCGCTCTACAGAGGATTCACATCCCATGCAAGAAGGGATGTGAAGGGGAACAGGTTTGGCTCAGAGAGACTGAAAGGGATCCAAACAAAGGGAGAGAGCAGAAGAATGGAGGTGGAGGACTCAGGCTGTCAGGACTGGCGCTGGGATGGAGTTAGATCTCATTTCTCAAGTGTAATCATTCTATCTGTGTCTCCTCCTCTCCCCTCTGTCCAATTACTGTCACAATGAAGCAGGCCCCTTCCTGCAGAGCTGCATATGGCTGTCTGGAGGTAAAGCCATCACTCATGAGTGAAGCTATGCAGTTTTTGATAGGTACAGTATGTGTGAAACTCAACGGGCCACAGTAATTTGAGTTGCTGCTGCTGTGACTGTTTGTCTCAACATGATTTCCTCTGATTCATATGATTAAATCATCAACTGTCAGCTTACAACTTGCTGTTATTTGATTTTCTAGACTTGACATTATCAGAAACAAAGTCCAGCTGACTTTAAACTTTGAATAAACTGCAGTCCATAAAGGGGAGCACAAGGCGAACCTCCAGTGAGAAAGTACATCACTGAAATTTAGAGAGCTCTGTTAGAAAGTTGCCTATACCTTTTGTAGCTTGTCTGTGCAATTAATATTTACAGGAAGAACAGTTTCAGTGGCTGCATGGCACCTCTGTTTTTTTATTAGACTGAAATTCCCCTGACATCTGCGCTGCAAAGGCATTCAGTAGTCACATAGCATCAGTGCATGTACTAGTGTGTCTCTACTGTGGGAACGCAACACTCAAAAACCCACACACCATATGTTAATGGTAATCTATTGATGGTGCCAGGGTTTTGTATGACTGCAGCTCAGGGTCAGCCAGAGGATCAATCAAGAGGGGAATCAGTGTCTTTCTTGAGGGCAATCTGGCCGCTTGGTGCTTGCTGATATGAATGATCAGGTGCTTCAGCTGAAGTTTGTTTAAAGCTGAATTGGATGAAAAAAAAAGTGTTGCTTGACATGTCAACATTATTAAAGATTATGTTCTTTAATCATTCACATGCTATGGCAAACTGGACACAGAGTAATCCAACAATATGGGTAGGACGTGAACGCATCGATCTTTTAGTATTGATTTAACTTTAGGTCACATTAGTGTGACATAAGATAAAATAACGGGCTACAATCAGGATCAGTGTGAAAACAGCCAAATTCATATTTGAAGACATTTGTTAAATTTTCGATTTTGAATGAGGATAACAAAATTCCATAGGGGTGACCTTTTCACCTTTTTGGGTGTAAAAATATGAATCAAGAATTGTTTGAGGCACATTTCAGCCCTCTCAGTGGGAGAGTAAGAGAAACATCCATTTTATCTTATCTGCCTTTATTACATGTATTTTAATGTGAATTATAGGCCTAACGAAGTATATGGTCAAAAAAACCCACCTGTTTAAAAACATTTATGGCCTATAGGAGCTACAGTGACACAGCCACTGGGGAAACTGGGTATAAGATGAAACCCCCAAGTGGCCTGTTTTGTTGTCAGATTTCATTTATTTCCTGCAAACAACAAATGTTCCAATGGCAAACTGACTAAATAATGACAGTTTAACCGTTTCAAATCAAGCATCAATCACCTTTCTAACACAACAGGCTATTTTGTGCAGCGCGGACGCAGACCAGACATTTAGTCGCTTGCGCAATCGCGTTTGGAAACTTTGTAAAGGGCCTGCTTTTATTTTGGGGCAGCATTAAATCCGATCCCCTTGATGCGTGGGGAGAGCAAAGTGAATTAGAGATTGAGGTGGGACGCTGATTAACCCTCCCCCTCCCTCCCTCTTGCAACCGAGACCAAAGTCCAGATGCAAAGAAAAGGAGGAGACAGAAAGAAGATATTTGAAAAGCTGCCACGAGTTCCCTGTCACACCGCCTCCTGCGTGGATTGAGCCGAGCTCTTTGTTATCCACAGGCATGAATACTGAGTGCATGTAGAGAGAACAGGCCCAGAAAAGAAAAACACTGGGGATACGTCTGCATCTGAAGCCCAAACCAAAAATACACTGACCCACAATGCGTGTTGGTTTCAGTGTTTTTAATGACCTTGTTGTAGGTGATGTCATTATCATGTTCAAAATGTTTGGTTATCTGATAAGTATCAATACTGCTTAATATCGAAGCTCGGTTATCTGATAAGTATCAATACTGCTTAACATCGAAGCTCGGTTGTGGCCTCATATATGGCATTTTTAGTCAGCATTAGTATTATCACAACATTATAATTCAATTCACTTCACTTCAGCTTTGCGCCACACACACGCACAGAGAGAGAGAGAGAGAGAGAGAGAGAGAGAGAGAGAGAACAATCGATCCCTCCTCCGGATACAATCACCTTTCTGCAAACACGTGGGTATCTGTCTGACCACTCCACTCCTGAAGTGGAAGGGGGTTGGGTGATGGCAGGGCACAGGTGTCCAACAATCCACCCGCCATGTACCCCACCCCCAGAACCTCTCTGCACACACTAATACACTTGCACTTTCGTGTTATTGACCGCACTACGCTATCATCCTTCCAAAAATAGAAACAAACAGCAGTTATTCAAGAAATAAGTCTCATGTAATCCAATTTTTTTCTATATTGATAGTGAAATTACCGTCTTATGTTTGTAAGACAGACATATTGGAGACCACTCTTGAAACCTTTTGACATCAGAGCCCAGCTTGAAGTGAAGCACTTGTCCAAGTTGAGATCATTCATATATTTTTGGCCCATTTAGTTTTTATCTGAAACAACTGAAAACCATAAACTGACCTGCAGGATTCGATTGTTTACACTTTTCCTGGTCACATACACAGACCTGAATTCAGGCCTTCGTTCGTCACGCTATAGGTTAAAACCCTCTTTCTTTCGGGAGGGGGGTAAAGCGGGTCAGGGAGCTTTAACTCGGTGACAAAGCCTCATTTGCAGGTCAATGCGATGGCACACTCGCCTCTCCTCTCCATCCTACTTGCCTTTGTTCCCTGTCGCCTGCGCCGATGCCAGATGGTCATGGAAAATGCTAATTCCTTTTGGGTGATTTTTCTCCTTTCTATATTTAATTGCAGTCTTTGCAGACTGCCCCGTTACTTGTATGTTGAGTGGAAAATGTCATTTCAGTTTTTTCCCTCTGGAATTATATTTTTATACTTGCTACACTTGCATGAAACTACTAAGCCACTGTATATGTCAAAGAGGCTGCATCCAAATTATTTGCCACTTCAGACCAATAAGGGAGCCAAATTTTGGAGGAACTAGTGATGCATTTTACTAAAGACTGGCGATATTTTATTAGCAGTCAATGTAATGAATAAATAGAAAGAATTAACAGACTGCAAAGACCCACACATATTGTTCCGTTAATGCCTCCTGTACTTTTTAAACATCGACGTTATAGATTCATTAGGGTAAACGTTACTGATATACTCATTTCACTAAAACGATCAAATAGCTGCAAATAGTAATTTATCCTGTCTTTTTTAGAAAACCACCCCCTGTTATAAAAATAACTGATACAAATAAAAACAGTTTGTATGGTCTGTTTGATTCTTTACGCACATTTCTCAGAAACGGTGTGAATTTAACTTAAGTTTAATGTACAACGTTTCTCGTTTTTTAAAAAAGATTCTGGCAGATATTCAACGGAAACTAAACAGGCATGTTTCCAATGCTTCTTTTCCCACTTTCACTTTCGGCTTGAGTGATGCTAAGTGTAGATGAAGGGCGGATGGCAGCCTGCAGGGCGCATGAGGCGGACTCTCTGCATCAGCAGCTGCTTGTTTAATTATATTCGATCAGAGAAGGCTCGTTAATGATGCCTGTATGTTAGCTGTCATCTCTTTCCTTTATGTCCATCAAACATACACCAGGACTGAATTAACTCACAATTGTCTTACAACGTCTGCAGAGTAGATTTAAATTGTAAAGTTCCACCCAATATGAAGGCGTTCATATTATTTATGCTAAACTGCAGTTAGTGTGCATCGGAGTAAAATGCAACTCAAAATTAGATTTTGTGTATTTAAAGAGAATCTTAGTGAGTAGCGGTCCAGGCCTTAACCTATGACCTTTCCCAAAATGGTTTAAATTCAGTACCTATTTAAGAAAACGAATGCAATTTAAAGTTCTATTTATTGGGACAAATCTTATATAGTTACACAGTTATAGAGACAAAAAAGGAAGATGACCCCTTTAACTCAGAGGGGGGAGTGTGAATGTGTCCAGTCTCCAACATAGAAGGGACTTCATTAAAGTAACACACGAACAGCTGTTGTCTTTAACATGTAAACTATTGAGATTTTTAAAAGTACACTGAATGGCCTTGCAGCTCCCCGTGGGCATATGGGCGTTAATTAGCTGGATATACCCATAGATTAATTATAATATTTTTTTCGCCCATTCGTATCAATAGAGCAGCCAGACAAAGTGTCTTTTGTTCTCTGATGCAGGACATTCTGTGGCTGACTGAATGGGTCTTGGCTATGTCTACATGGATTTGCCATATGGCAACAAAAAGGAAAGAATGGAGCCGGAGAGCGCTTTGTGTTGGAAATCAGAACAAGCCCGTCAGAGCTTATGGCTGCATATGCTGACAAAGTCACTCTGGCCGTCAAAAGTCTCCATTTTCATCAAAACATTAATGTCAACACTATTCAAATAAACCAAGAATCTTAAGGAAAATTCTGAAATGTTGAATTATGAATCTTCCGCGCAGTGACATGCGGTCCAGGCCCTGCGCGCATTCAGACACTGCTGCATTTGGCTTCTTTCAGTTAAGGGTAAACTTGCAAGTATGACCTGTTGAATGGTTTGTTTCAATAGATGAGGACAATTACAAAGACTAGTAGTCTTCTTTTTCCAGCTCTGGCAGGTGGCCTCCACGCCCGGTGTATCCACGGCGGTAAACAGTGTGTATGAGTGGGTCTTTAGAGGGCTTGTTGAATGCGGGTGGATGTGGGGGTGTCTTCGTGGCGGACAAAGCGGAGATCCAAAGGCAGCTGCTTCTTTAGAGGGGCGAAAGGGCCTTTAAATCCCAGCCTATATCCCGCAGCTGCCATGCTGCCCAAGGCTGCACGTCTGAATGCGTTTTTCCCCCGCAAGGTATATAAGCCCCCAAAGGCCGTGTGATATAGACGCAGCTCAGTGTTGGCCTACCTGCGCGCACGGGGTGGACAGTCCTAAATGTCTGTGATAACACTGCATGGATTCCTAGTGGGCTGGTTTTGTTTTTGTTTGTCGTCGCCTAGGTCTGCTTCAGTATCCAAAACATTATTAAGATCTAACCAAAAAGGAGAATACGGAAGTAGACTATTTCATGGAATCTACAATTAAATACTTTGTATTTAAATGAATAAACACGGGATAGTTCTGTGACACCGGAAAACGCAAACACACCAAAGCCTCTTTTCTCACTTTCAGTTTCAAGACTACAGTACCCCGCTTAAACAAGAGAACCAGACAAAAACACAACAAAAATCAGCTTCAAGTTGAAGTGAAAAATATTTTATTCGCATCCTTTGCAAGACATAGGCCACTTGTATGAAAACACTAAAACGGCTCAGACAAACAAACAAACAAACAAAAAAAACAAAAAACAAAATACGTTCAAGTGTGGACAACTATGGGGAAGCTACATGATTGCAAAAAAACATCACAGCTGTAAATAATAAAATAAAAATATGCCCTTTGGCTAAATCAACAAGGCATTTAATTAACAAATATAAAGAAACATAAATAAATTATAAGTTAGAATAGACTTAAAAATATATATTTACAGGGAAAAAAAACAGAAATAAACATTTATAGGCTGTTGTCTCTGTAAAGCTGTACACTTTTGGCCAGTGTAGACAAATCTTTTAAAGTAATTTAGGATTGCACAGATGTTAAAACATTTAACACTGTCGAGTGGCTGTATGCAAAAACAACAATGTATGCTACATTTGTACTGGATAAAAGTCATTCCGCGAACGTTTCTCTCATTTCCCCTGCCTCCCCCCCACCCAAACCGTTCAGTCCTGAGAGTCTGGTATTTACGCTGCGCTCCGCCGGCGCGCACGGAGCTGGAGCAAGCGGTCCGTCGGGCTTCTCTCTCTCCCACAGCGTCGCCCCTTTTCTCTCCTCTCCGGCGTTTAAGTGGCAAGTAACAAACATCTTCCCCTTGATCCTCAAAGACGCACAAGCAGTGCAAAAACACCTGAGGAAGAAATTTAAAAAACGATAAGTTTTCAGAGGAACAGAAATTCCGAAGAAAAATGCGAGTCAGCTTTTTGAGGAAAGGAGACCCAACTCCGGCAGCAGGCGTCATCCTTTACCCAAGCTTTTCCCGCCACATCGTGACGCAATCCCCTCCCCCAACCACTAGTGTTACTACAGCTACTACTATCACTACTACGATTTCACCACCCCAAACTCTCCCCACCCCCTCCTAGATACATCTCTCTGTACTTCGGCTCTTGGAATCCGTTACCATTAACATGGAAAAACAAAAAATAACTAGTTATAAGGCATCAAAATCCTGAACACAAATCCTGATATGTAACATCATGAAAATTGGATGTATTTAAGGTGTGACAACGCAGCAGAGTCACATTAGACGAGATTCAACCATTTAGGTTTAAACGGTTTAGATAATATGACAAATCGTCATACCTTCAGCGGATCCGCTTTCGTGGAGTTTGTTCCACCGGTATTGGAGACTTGGAGAGGTGGCACGCGCTCATATCATTAGTTTTTCTATCAGCAGCCTTTTTTCGTTTCACGAAGAAGTCTGTAGGGAATAAGAAACACAGTTTACATAAATCTACTCGAGTTGAAACTGCACACTGAAGAAAACGACAAACAGGAAAGCAGAAAAATAAATCATATGGATGTATGGCGCGTCTCCGAAGCCAAGAGTGGACCCAGCATAAATGTGATCTAAAAGGTAAATGTCATAGGCTATATTTACCTGTGATGCGTGTGTTGTTGTCAGTAGTTGCCGTTCTCTTGCGTCTAACACACGAGAGCTGTCTCTGAGTCGCCGACCCTGAGTTGAGCTTGTCTGTGCGGTTCTCCTGGTTGAGCTCCACCGGGCAGGGGCTGCTGCTGCTGCTGCTGCTGCTTTCCGGCACGGCCAAGCGCTCCAGTACATCCATACGAGGGGTCTCGGGGAGAACAGAGTCCGTGGTGGGCTTCTGCTTTGCGGAGGTCGCAGGTACCCGGGTCCTGTCGTTTTGTATAGAGTCCTGATAAAATACCGGGGACTTATCCACCGGCACCGCTTCCCACTCGTAATCCCCAACCAGTGGAGTGTTGGCCTCGAAATTAAAGTTCCATCTCTGCTGGTCCCGCTCAGAAATCTCCCGCATCTTGGCTTTCATTTCCCGGCTCAATTCATCGTGATCCACCGGTCCAAAGAGGTTGCGACACACGCTTGTGCGTGTGTGGAGAGGGAAGGTCCTCCTGGCCGCCAGCCTCTCCAGCGCGCTGCTCGATAACTGGACGTTGGACATCTCCAGACTCTTTCCAAACAGCCCCCAAAATACAAAAGACGATGCCCGGTGTGGCTGATTTTTCTTTACGAGATAATATCAGGTGTTGTTGTTCTTCAAATATGAGTTTTTCTCTCTGCTTTCGTGCCTTCCTGCTCCACACAGTTTTGTTTAAATGTACCTTTGTAGTGAGATGTGGAGTATATAACACTTCGGGCAGAGCAGGCACCTCGGACGACTTTCTTATTGGTTACGTTAAGTCCAGCCCTCTGCAAAAGCACGCACACCACACCCACCCTGATTTTCCGTGGGCCCTCGGTGCCCACTTGGCTGTGCGCTGGGCTCGGAATTTTTTTTTCTCCTTAGAACCATCGATGGGCCAACCTTCCCGATGTCAGCCTTGAACCTGTAGCAGGATTTCAGGTCGCATTTGGGTACTTACAAAAGTAGCCGGATCCATTATCGGACACGGATTTGTTCACCTCATTCTTCCGCACATTTTGGCTACTGTTGTGTCGTGCGTCCGACAATGGGCCTAACAGAAGGCCTGTTGTAATAGGCTATAACGGTATATCACTAAATGGCTGTACAGTCGATCTAAAACGGTAATATACATAGAAGAAACCTAATCTTACCAGTTTAGATGCCCGATATTTGAACCACTGACATACACACGCACAGTCCAAGTGTAACACACGCGTCCTCTTTTTCTCTCTCACCACAATAACAATACCAACGAGCTCTTCGGGTCATAAAGAAGGCTAAATTCACACAGCAGCCAGCAGGGATTTTGCACAGATAGAACTCATTCGGCTTTACGCACGGGAGCAAAGTAAACAACAGTAAGAGGAGGCAGCGTGATTTAAATGCAGCAATGAGTCGAGCAAAGCGGTTTTTCTATAAACAAAGCGAGACATTTTTCCAAGCAACCGACCTTAAGATGAAATAGTGTCTTTTCTCTTTTTCTAACTGATTACAGCCTTTGTGTGTTAAAAAGATGTTATCCAGTTAAGTGGCGGGTTACAAACCCTTATAATAAATAAACGACTGCAAAACAGTATCTGTATGTGTCAAAACACACAATGAAGAATAATGAAGAGTAAGTTTACCAACCAAGGTAGACTGTAGATATGACACAATCAGGCTGTCACAACTAATGTGTACGTGTTAATGCATCATTATTTAGCTTGTACGTTCATTTCAGAACAACAGGAACTTTAAGTGCAAAGTGCAGACTCCCCCCAGTCTGCTGCCCTCAGATCCCCACAGGCAGGAGAGAAGGGGCAACGCCTTTGCACCGGATAATAAATGCACAGCGCCTCCCTGCGCTTTAAAACTGGGAATGCAGTGCAAGTTTTATTAGAGTTCAACATTATATACCACAAACTCCCTTTAAAAGCACGTCTGTGTTAGTGAACAGTCCTAGATAAACCAGTTTAACTTGTTTTACCGTTAAACTGGACATCAGACCTCGTTGCAACAGTTCTTGTTTTACAAAGTGTATTGATCCTGATCTGCAGGGAAATGTATTTATTATTTATTTATGACTTATAAGGTATAAGCTACATAAATCTGAATCTTAAACATGCACTTTTGTCTGTGTAGGATATATTTTTTCACTTATGCAGGCCTAGATCTGTTTTAAAGTCTGGTCTCTACTACGCTATGCTTCATCTCTCTTTTGGATCCAAAAACATTATTTTACCTTTTATTTTTATGGAGTAATTTGACCTTCAATGATCTTTACTGCTCCTCTGATGTCATTTTTTAAAAATGCCTTTCAAATACATTTAAAGTACGCTCTCTTGATTGTTTTAGTTAATTATAACAATGGAAATGACTGGATTAAATCTTGAGACTGTTAGGTTGGTTAATACCACACATACCTGATCGTCATTTAGCCTCTGATTAGAACCAGGAAACAAAACATTCCTTTCAGTGATTAAATCCAGGCCCAAACCTCTGTACGTTGTTTGCTGGCTCCATCTAGTGGTGAAAGGTAAAATGTGGCTGTGCATGCAGAAGTGGCCGTTTCATAAAATAAATGGGATGTAAATTAATAAATAAGCACCCAATTTCACCATATTATCAATGTTCATTTAAATCAATGAAATCTATAATCACTAATTTACCGAATGGAGTAGAGGACATGGTGCTGAAGTGAACATCACTTCATAGTGTAACCATAACAGTGCTTGTGTTCTGGTCATTTACATAAAACTCTGCCCTAACACAAGATTTTGTCACATGTTATTACTCAGTTTCTAGTTGATTAGAGATTTACCTTGAGAAGTACTGTTGGAGGAAAGTCAGGCGTATCTTACTGTCAGACAGATGTTACGACAAAACCTGCATTCATTTCTTTTCAAAGATATCTCAGCTTTCATCAAAGAGTCAGTCGACTAGGGTGGTGTCCCCTGTTCCATTTCTCTGACAAATGCAGGAGTATAATTCTTTCATCTTTAAACACAAACACACCGATGCAAATATACTCACATATCTCTACTGGCTTAACTTGCTCTTTGACAAGAACAGAAATAACCTGTTCAAAAGACCCAAGCACTCTAAACTCTTAAAGGACAAAAAGACGTTTGGTCAGCTGACTGTACTGAGTCAATAAAGGGTAAGGATCTGACGCTTCTCGTTAAAGTCCACGTATCTGTAGGAATAATCTGACTATTCAGAGCATTCATGCAACCTTTTGAGTTGTCCTTCTGATGTTTCTCAAACATCTGAGTTGCAGTGATAGTGGTATTACTCATTCGGCAGTACTTTTAGTACACTGGAATTGTTTGCACTTTATTTTAAAGATCTTGAGCCAAGAACACGTTTGGATGTCCAGACGTTCGTGAGATGACAATTCAAGCCTAACTGACTTGTAATAACATGATCTGCATCAACAGTAGACATTTTATCCCTTCCATTATCCCACAATGGAATTGAAGTGAAAATTAAATTTTTGTTTTAGCAGATTGGGTTTAATTTAAAAAATATTTAAATAGTTTCTTTCCAGATGTTATTGAAACAGAATGATACAAAGGTGAATGATAAATGATCAATAAAGACACAAAGGAATGCTGATCGACTAACTGTATGTATAACACTATTTAGCTACTCATTAACTACCTGTGGGCTAGACCATTTGTTTTTCTTTTCTACAAACTGAAGTGCTTTGTGATCTTCTTTGGTGGCTTGGTGTTGCTGTATTTGAACTATAAATGCATTAAATAAAAGGACCGTTTCCAGGGAGGTGCTGTCCCCCCCACTCCCACCAAAACCACTCACTTAAAACAAGCTCATCCTTTTGATGTTACAGAGAGACTGCAGACATCGCTACAGGGCCCTTGGAGGAGGATATAGTGGTAATCTAATCCCACAATCTCATGTGACACCTACAAAACAGTTTTTCACCCTAAGAGGAAAACAAAATTTTAAAATCAATGAGCAGTGCAGAGGCTATATTACATTGGTAATTCAGTTAAATGACTCATTTAAGTACACTGCTGAGTTCATTGTATTAATAGAATGGTTGATTTGGGCAGCTAAACATTTGACTCTTATAAAAGCATTTAAATGTACAAAGGCATTAACAAACAACAACTTATATAGACCAAAGTATTCTGAAGAAAGGTTTATTGAGTGTTATGGCTGCATTAACACAAGTTAAGAATTGGTATATTTTCAGTTACCAATCAGTCATAGGTTCTGATCTCTGAATGTAAAACCTAAATATACTAGAGTAAAACTTACATTTTCCTTTGAGATTCAGCTGAGTAAATGTATTATGTTGTTGGAAATACAGAAGCTTTTTTTGTTAATCTCTGGCCTGCAGTCCTGAACTCTGGTCATGGTGGTTTTACCATGTGCTGGATAGTTTTTAATGGTCAAATAAATACTGTCCTGTTGTATAGATCAGTTCTAAGAACAAAGTTTGGTTTGTCCGGCTGTAAAAATCTGACTGGCATTTATGCTTCTCAAGCAGTGCACTTCCAAGAACCCCCTGGAACAGTACTGCAAGCACTACAGACTACAAACCATAAATCATCCATATTAGGTAGTCGTAAATAATTTAAATCATTAGTGAAGCCATTGGTTACAGTTTATAACCCTTTTCCTCAGAGCAGCTCTTGAACACATCCTTGGATTTTCAGGTCAATCCTGCACTGACGTCTTTCTAGGCCTGCAGGAAAAATGTGAGTTGCATGTCGCCTGTTCTTATTATGAGATTTCAAAACACTATCATTAACTCAGTATATATTACAAGCAAAGCGTATAAAACAGCTGACCTCAGCTAATTGACCATTCTGGTCGGAATGTCAATTAAATAAAGATTCAACTAGAAGCAGGAATAGAATGTCCGAGGTAACAATTGTGATTTCAAAGTAAAACCATTTTAATGTGCGGATCTGGTGACTCGCAGTCTTTTATACTGAAGGGAACAGACCGGACATGATGTTGCGGTTGCTGTTCACTTGACAGCAAGCGGGCGCCATCCCCATGTGATGTGTGTTTTCAGTGTAGGCTGTATGGTTCGAGGCAGTCTCCGGGTTAAACGTGATACAGTCAACAGTTTAATTGCTTTTCTTTTTACCTACAAATCGGATTCAAACGTGTATGCAGATGTAGCGTTGGCACCTCCTGAACTCACCCGGACTGCAACCATTAATCTATTAAATTCAGCTGGTAGGTGGCGCTTAATGCTATGGTAATTTTAAGTAGCAGCTTCCCGAATTTCTAACGTAAAGACAATAAAACACATAACCTAAATGGTTAAACGTGGTCTTGAGTAATTATGGTGTTAAGCCTGTTAATTCTAAGACCGTCGGTTCACTTAGCATTGTTACCGAGGTCAGATAGTCAAAAATAGCCTGCTACAAATAGCTAACGCTGTTAGCCAATCTGACGTCGAGACTTCACGCCGTTCTCGCGGTGCACATGCTGTGATTTGTTTTTATTCACCAGTTAAATACCCATACCGTGCTTAAAATGTAAATGTTATTTACCCGACATGACGGTCTCGCCTCCTTTAGCAGAAGTGCGCCTATATCAGTAGGCGGTGACAGAGAATAGATATCACGCTACATCTTACTGAGCAGCGCTGGGCGGTGTTATGAAGTTATAGCGACAGAGGGACTTGATTTTCAGGTTATTTTCCCCCCTTCCTCGTCTTACTAAAGTTCATTTCCTTCTGCCACCCCAGGATGCTGACAGTCTCTCGGGTGGAGCTTAGGTGGATGAAGGTACACGGGAGCAGGGCCCGGGGATAAGCACAACCGCACGGGACTGTTTAAAACCAGCGACGGCGGTTGGTCATTGAAGTCATGACCAAAAACGAGGCGAAGAAAAGCGGCTTGGCCGTAAACAACGCTACCAGCAAGTGCGCCACAGCAGCCTCCTCTGCCGAGCAGGTCAACAGCGGCTCAGTGGAGCCAGACTGTCCGGATCAGAGCACACCGATCAAGGCCAAGGTGATGAAGCAGACCCCCAGGGACACTCTGCACTGGAGAAACACGGAGTGCGAAGTCTATGACGATGGGACCAACACCTTTTTCTGGTGAGTTTTTTTTTTTCTGGCAGTGCCGAAAAAGTCAGCCCTGAATGCTGCATCATCCGAAGAGAGTGTGTTGTTTTGTCGGGAATACAAGAAAATACAGAAAATGAACAGCTACTGCAGAAGATGCAGGCGTGTGGTTACAGGAGTGTGCATGAAGGTTTCAAGGTGAACTGACAGACAGGCCCGAGTGACCTCAGTTAATCACGGCCAAGTTTGTCGTAATCTTTAAATGTGCAGATTGAAATAGTAGCTTTCAGGTGAAGCAGAATTATGGTTAGGCGAAACTGTCCAAACGCAAAATGACAGCATGAAGTCTTGAGGTTACTCCATGTCACAGGTGTTCTGCTAGTGTTTACTGTGCTGTCATAGGGGTTTACATTACACATCCAAAGGCAGGGTTTGTTGTTGACATGAGAACATATCCAACTTGTATCATGATAGGTATGGCATCACCACACAGCAACAGTAGTTAGATTACTTTATTACTCTCCACAGAGAAGCTAAATTATTACAGCAGCCACCATACAAGTACATAGAAACAAGAAACAAAAACAGTTGCAAACTATAAAATTGGAAATAAGAAATAGAATAGAAAAAGAATATATGATGTCAAGAAGGACTTCTTCTAGTGTTCTTTGTCACAGTGGAGCTGAAGAAGACTCTTGATTACAACAATAACAGCTGTTGTTGTTGTTGGCTAGTAAAGTGGAATGATTGTCTCCAACTTCAAGCTGTGCCACAGCTTGTTCCAGTAGTGAGGTGCATTGTGTTTAATTAGTTTTCTTAACAGTAGTTAATTCCCACTGTAACTGCACTCCCAGCTTAGTCTTAATGGAGAACTGATTTGGTTTGTTCACTTTATGGTCAGCTTAGACACCTGGACAGTGAATCATATGACGTTCTAGAAACATATGGGCTAATACTGCATGGCTAAATATACTGAGAAAGGTATACAAAATGTTTGTCACTAAAATGTGTAGCAATTTAGTCTTTCCTGCCAGAACTCTCCTTAAAGTTCATGTAAAAAAACCCCACAAATTCCAACCACATACTCAAAGTAAATCATTATGGACGGGGGCTGTTTGGGATATCAATAAAGACACCACAAGGGTGTTAATGACACCACACACCAGCACTGAAATAGTTTGTTATGGTGGGTTTCTGATTATGGAGGCGGTACAGGAATACTCTGGCTGTGTGTGGGAGTTTTGCAAGTGTTTGTGAGTTATATCTAAGAACTGTTTGTTGAAGATTGCAGTTTCCCCTGGTTGTTAAGGAGAAGAACATTGTGACATGCAGTCTGCTCTATTAGCACAGACTGGGAGAAAAGAGGGATAGCTTGGATAACCCTTATGGAGAACTCTTCTGTGCTGGCACACCACTATTGGTTTTTCCTTTAAATAGCTTTGCTCTGCAGACATTTCAGTTCCAAGAGGCATGTGGGATTGTGTTGTGCATTTTGATTGCTGTCAGTGGTCTTGGATCAAGTTTTATTTTTAAATGTTATTTTAAGAGAAGAACTCTTAATTTAGGATGGTAACACCACTTGAAATAGAATGTGGGGATTTAACTGGACATAATTTTAATTAAGTCCCACGAGGCCAGTGAATTTATGATTTATAACAGATGGATATCATGGAAACCAGAGGATGTTGTGGTGTAATGAGTAAAGTCAAGCAAGTTGTGCTTAAAGTCACATTTTTTGCTCAGTAAAGTCACAAACTGTATTTGTCAATCCTATTTCAACCTTACAGTGGGCCCCAGGACAACACAAGGCTATTTCTGTCTAATCTATGATTAGTTCTAGGGCTGTCTACATCTAGTAACTTGTTTTCTCTGAATGCTCTCCCTCAATCTTAGTGGTAAATTTTGTTCTAGCCTGTCTTGCAGTTGTAGCGGGATGGTATTTCTGCTGTCTATTCCCTCCTGGTGGTGGTGTGTGGTTGTCAGGCAAGAGACAAGCCAGGCTCTCCCCTGTGTCTCCTGCCAAACAGGTTGAATAACACAAAGGAAATGCTTTTGACACCAGGCATTAGGGGTGGGACGGATCATAGAACTAACGGTTCGGCTTGTATCAGGGTTTTTGGGGTCACAGATTGGATCTGCATATGGTCTAAACTGAAAACAACAATCAAGATCCTCAATGTTTAAACAAAATCTTAAAAGAAAGCCTAACCATAAGCCTATGTACCATAACAGTTTTGTCCACCACCCTTCTTCTGTCGTCACATTTTACAGGAAAGTTAAAATGCTCACATACATGTGACTTAATGATGCAGGGGGCTTTTCAAGTTGTTCCACTCCTTCACTAACCATGGCTATTGGTGCCAGCTGCTTTAACACGCCCCTTTCATGTGAACACAAGTGCGTTGTCTCTGTGTTCCAAAACCCGACCGGCACGGTGCAGTGTGTGCCGGATGGGCGTGGTCACTATTCATTTTAACTGTACCACATAACAAAAGGCACAGCCAAATGAAACCACCCTGTGTTTTCACTGCAGCTCTGTAACATTGCATTGGAATTTGCTTTTCAACACAAGAGTAACAACTTCACACTATAATGATTAAACTCAGTAACCATGGTGTTGGTCCAGTCAGATCATGGATCAACCGTGACCCATCCCCCTCTACCTGGCATGTTGTGACCCAGACTCCTCAGGGCAGGAGGAAGGTGTGATGTTCTTTAGTTTGATGGATGACAGAAGTAATCTCAGCACATATTTTTAAACCATTGTCATCATTTACCCTTAAATGATAAGTCTGATGTTGTGTAATCTTTTTCTTACTTAGTCCCCTGAAGAGAACTTTGTCTGTGTAGCTACAGCCTGACAACACACATACACCTGCCACATATTAGGTTTAAAAGACTTGCATGTTAACAAATAAATGCTGTCAGCTGTTCATAGGCAGCTGCTGAGGCAGATCTCCAAATGCTGACAAAGGCCAGCATTCTCACTACTTAGCCTTATTTTAATTTCCTCTTGCTTCTGAGAAAATACCTGGGTCTCAACTAGAGCTGCTATTGTCAGCTTTTGTTTTTTTTTCAGATATATCAGCATTGCCATATATATATTGATTGAAAAGTAACAAATGACAGGACAGACAGATAGTTTAAGGTAATTTAGAAACTGTGGACAAGATACTTTATTTGGTGTCCATCTCCTGTCATATATTAGTCACAGTCTTTCTGTAAAGTTTTTGTATTTTACATCAGAAAATGACTATTGGCCGATATAGCCTTACTGGATTTTGAACTATCAAACATCATTACGTAATCATTTAGCACTTCTCTTGATGGTCACCCATGTTCAGCCGCTTGGTAACCAAACACTGAAGTTCAGAAAAGTATTTCCCTTGAAGCGGCACTGCTTGCATCTCTTATTGCAGCACACTGCCCCTATGATTAGGTCAGTTGAACCTGCTGGCTGCTGTTGAGCTTCACAGTTCATTTGTAGGTCATTTGGTCACAGTGCTGTTTGGTATCAGTATTTTAACTGAGCTTTCTGGGATGTTTCTGACAGCCAGTGTACACTAAACATACATTTTGAGGATCTGCTGTAGGTTATAGCTTTCAAGTGTGTGGATCAGGCTTGATCCTATTGATTGATTGATAATGAATATTGGCTGATTCCAGCAGTCGTCCAATCAATTTAAGCATCCCGAGTATAGGCTAGTATTACACCTTTAGTAACTACAAATGGGTTCTCAGCTCACACTATAGCTCATTAATATTGCTAAACCTTCTCCCTTGGTTGCATTGGATAACCTCAGCAATTCTTTTTTCTCTTGTCCAGTGACTTTTATTGAAGTTTCCTCTTTACAAATGCTGTTAACGTCCCACTCTGTTCCTTCCCTCTCTCTTTGTCTTCAGGCGAGCCCACACACTGACAGTGCTGTTCATTCTGACTTGCGCTCTGGTCTATGTCACGCTGTTGGAAGAGACCCCCCAGGACACGGCCTACAACACTAAGAGGTCAGTGGGCTGGACTCGTCACTTTCTTGCCATCCTTGTAGGATCCAGTACACAAACCCAAAAAAATCTAGTTTTGGCATGTTGCACTAGGCTTTTGTTTTCAGATGTGAAGGGCTCTTAAGGCGACTTTTCAAATACAGAGTCAAATGCAGGAAACCACCAGCACTCTTTGATGGATTGTGAGACCTGAAATAGCTGGGAACATGTTTCTTAATATAAGTGCTATGATAATGAGTTGCTTACATTTTTTTAAGGTTTCATTGTGTTGTGAGTGGGTGATTATGTGGGATCATGCAAGAACAAGCAAGCTACGTAAATGATGGGTGTGTGCATTTGAGACAGAGACTGACTGTAGGTTGTTTTTACAAAGCAGTGTGGGATGGTTCCTAACAGGATTTGCTGTAGTCAGCACAGTCCAGCTCATCAGGATAAAGACCCTAGAGCTTCTTCCTGGCAGTGTCACGCACACAGTCTGAATTAATTACACGTAATCATTGACACACGGTTGCATAAACTCCTCATCTCCCACTCGTACTGAAACACCGGGCTAACTGCTCACTCTCACTAGTTCACACACACATGTCACACACAGTTGTACTCTTTGAATCAAATACACTTGCAGTCCTGCTGCCACACACTTGTGCAATCATTCACTCAGCCATACGCACTCATGCTTCCACACTTTCTGGCAAGCACAAGCTGTAATCTCATTGTATGTCTAGTGTCCAGTCCTCTGTGGTTAATTTAATATTTCACTCCAGTGACTTTGTCCAGTCTCCTGGTTTTCAAATCTCAACACAGCAACGATTAACAGCAAAACAGTGTAAGAGCAGCAGGTTCAGATTGGCCTCATGCCTCAAACACAGAGGGAATGGTAAGAAGGAGTAATTGTCTATGGGCAGCTGGAGAGACAGGCCTTCAGATTCATGTTACATCAAATTATACCCCTTTACTTTCCCCTTCCTGCTCTTTGTACCTATGTTTAGTCTTCTGATTATTATTGATCTTTGAGAAAAGCCCAAGGGTTAAAAGAACGGGTTGTTTAGAAGTGGTATTGGTCCACAGAAAAATACATTTTTATTATTTACTATTTGTATATATAACATAACATCAACTTAAATTCCATCCTGTGTGTTGTAATTGTGCTCCTTTAGAGGTATTGTAGCTAGCATCCTGGTATTTCTCTGTTTTGGAGTGACACAAGCCAAAGACGGACCATTCACCAGACCACATCCAGGTAAGGCAAGAACATTTATAACATAAACAAATATTTTCTAAACCTGTTTCCCAGACAAATCTCAGTTAAAGGAACACTTTCTTTCCTTGCTCTTTAAGTTGTGGTGTTTTAGTACAGCTAGTTAGGATGTACACCATGATGCGTCTGTGTTTATATTATTAGCTGCATAATAAAAGGTAAAACGCCAAACAAAAAATGGTTAGAAACATTTTTATGAACTTGAGCCATTCAGGCAGTTACTGATCTGTTTTAATCCCACTCTGAATTGTCCAGAACATGTCAAAGTGACATTTGTTTGCCCTGTGTCTATATTTTCTAGATAAGTGACATGGTCAGTTGTTTCTGTGAACAGCAACTGAACATATCAGCCACTTAGCGTATTCAACAGAAACTTTGAGCTATTAATTAGCGTACTCTTATCAGAAAAAGCCCAGGTGTTGAGACTTTTCAATGGCACCTTGTCTTCCTGTATAGATGGGAGCAGTTACCACTACAATCAATAGCAATATCTGAGAACCTTGTGTTGGCTTTCAGTATGATATTTAGATCCTGTGAGTGCTCAGAATCAATGCACACAGTGGCTAGCTAAATGTAATTGTCAAAATAAAGAAGACATTTGAGTAAAACGAGAACTGTTAAAAGCAGGTGGGGTGTTTTCCTAGTATGGGTTAATCCCGGTCAGAACAGTTAAGATAAACACCAACAAACTGAAGTCAAAGAGATGAACATCATCTGTTTGACTCCTTTTCTGGCTCATGATATGCAGCAACACTGGGGCTTAACTAAAGAGCTTGGAGAGCATGTTACTTGTGCAACCAATAAACAAGACAGGTGTGGTTTGTAAGAGCCATGTCAATGTAATGTAAAACATTTCTGATATTTGCCCGAGTCTGGATGTCCAGATGGATGAAGATGAAAAGAGGAGATCTTTGAAATCACATCATAGTGAAGCTGGTAGCTGATGGGTTTGTTAGAAAGCTGCAAGAGGAATCAGAGAGAGTGACTTGTTGGATTATATCCTGTATTTATAGGCACAAACTCTGAATTAGAAGGCTGTATGAGTAATCACCACTGGGTATGTCGCAACAGATAAATCCCGTGTTTCAGTTAAACACAGACGTTGAACTGTGTGGTGCCTGAATGTCACAGAGGCACTGTTGCAATAGTTAGACTTCACAGTTCATGAGTATTTATCTTAATTGAATGCAGCTCTTTTTCTTTTTTTCAGCCAGGAATTTAAACTTATTGTTACTAAGCCCAACTGTGACTTCGTGTACTGTTACTACTAAAAAGTAATGTTAAAGGTTCTTAAAAGTAGTTGCTGGTTTTTAACCAGGTCTTTGATGCAGAATACACATCTTGTCAGTCACACAGCACTGTAGTAGGGAAGGAAGACAACAGGGTGTGGAGGGAAGACGGAGGTGCACGTTGAATGTTGGCAGTTGTTGGAGGTGTGAAATGGGTGGGTGGGTGGGTGGGTTG
>NW_018127887.1:4118240-4134516 GCF_001952655.1 Monopterus albus | reverse complement strand
GGGTGGGAGGGGTGGGGGTAAGAGTGTGGTAGTCAGTCTACGGACTGACTACCACATATACCTTGACCTGTTGAGCCAGTTAAGTAGGTTCAGTAGTTGTTCATCTTGTTGTAGTAAGTTGAAACTCCATAGGTTTGTGCCCTGGGAGACGACCTGGAGGGATCTTCAAAGTTACAACCTGTAACTCCTGTTGCATTACTGAGTAGGAGTGTCACAGCAAATGGAGCCTCTAAATATGAATTGACATGCTATTAAAATAAGAGTTGAATTAATATTGCTAACTTTATTCTTGAATCTACCATTAAGGTCAGCTAAAATAGCCCCTAGCTTTTACCACAGTTTATAGTTTTATAGTTTAGTTTTTTCACTTATTTTACTGAATGTTCCTTTGTCATTGGTAACAGGACAAAAACACACTAAGTATCGTGAACTAATTTAGAAATGATTCAGGCGAAATTTGACAAAACTAAAATCACCAAGATTGGTGTGATTTCGCACTAGATAACGGTGTTAATCTGTCTCCTTTAAACTACAGAGACACTAAAACTGAACTATTAATTCCCAGATGCCATCCAACGTGTTTCCTTTTTATTTGTTGGAAATGACACCGCTGATGTTCAGTGTAAAATCGTGATACATTTCTCACCATCACTCTCTGTAGCTTATTGGCGGTTCTGGCTCTGTGTCTCTGTCGTCTACGAGCTCTTCCTCATCTTCATCCTGTTCCAGGTGAGTGCCTTTATGATGAGGCCTTGATTGGCTGGAACACTCACAATCATTCAGAGGGGCATGTGTACATCAGCATATGCACATACAAAAGCATTGCCACGGGGAAAACTATATAGTAATCACATGCATACTTGAAGTATGTCAGTTACAACACACTTCCAGAACAAGACACTCGATGAAACCATCAGTTCGCATTGAGCTTTGATTTAAATCTGGGATCATGTGGTGTCCAGAAACCAAAGCATGCAGCTACATCCTGAAAACCCCGAAGACATTTTCAAACCATTACAAAACACTGGCCAAAATTTTACTCTAATCCCTGGTGCTTTTCTTGCTGTGATCTGCTCTTACAGGTGCAACTCTCTTTGCTCTCTCAAGGTTTAATTAAGATGTCTGTCGCTGATCTAAATGCTTTAAAATAGCAACAGCTAGCAAAGTATAGCTTTATCAGGACTGGATACTGTTGGAAGAAATTCTAAATACTTAAGCCATCTACCTTTATGGCTAATGTGAGGGAAATTAAAATTGTAGCTGGGCAAAAGCATTAGAAACGTTTTATGCCCCAAAAGTGTACATTTAATCGAAGGGAAGAACTTGACAACTGCAGAGAGTTCCCAGTTTGACAAAGAAACCAGACTGATTGATGAGGGAAATGTATTGCTCTGATTTAAAAGATATGTTATGTAACACACTAAAAATTACATGTAGTGAAACGTATACAGAGAATTTTTTTTGGTAGATCAGGGTTTAACAGTCAAAATTATTAGATGTTATAATTTGTTGAGCTGTGCCGTTCTGAGCTTTTGACAATATGATTCATTTAACATATTTAATGATTCATTATAAAAACATTTTCTTGTGGTCTCATTATGACTCTGTCTTCATAAATATATTTTCCAGGGACAATAAGATCTGATAGTTTCTGTAATTTTCCTTTTAAACCCTGTTATCCAGACGGTGCATGATGGACGACAGTTCATGAAGTACATTGACCCCAAACTGGGGGTACCCCTCCCTGAGCGTGACTATGGAGGAAACTGCCTCATCTATGACCCTGGCAACACCACCGACCCCTTCCACAACGTTTGGGTGAGGCTATTTATTTTATTGTACATTTTATTGTACGTCACCGTGCACCTTGTCTTTTCAGCTGTGAAAGGATGCATGACTCGGTTTCAGCAGGGCAACAGCTATGCATGTATATATTTAGACACGCACATATACTCTGAGTATTGTAATGTTTGGTTGAAAACTGCCTGGAAAGTGATGGGCCAACTTCCAAGATGTAAAACATCTGCAGATACAAAAAACTTTCCCCAAGAGAAAACACTAATTTTATCATTTGTGTTTCAGCAGGTGAAAAAGTGACATGAAATTTAAACTGCTTTTCAGAGTTTTCAAAATAACTTGTTAAATGAACACAATGGTTTGTCTCTACAGGACAAGATGGATGGTTTTGTTCCAGCTCACTTTCTGGGATGGTATATCAAGGTAAGAATAAAATAGGCTGCTTAACACACTAAATATGACTGGACCTAGAGTGCACTGGCTTCAATTGTACTGCCCGGTGAAATTTCACCTGCCCAATCTTAACAAAATATTTTTAGTTGATTCATCATGAACCTGCTGACCTCCTCCCACTTCGTACTGTTCTGCTCCTACTCACAGTTCTGGTTTGCTGTGTTTTTTCAGACGCTGGTGATCCGTGACTGGTGGATGTGTATGATAATCAGTGTCATGTTTGAGTTCCTGGAATACAGCCTGGAGCACCAGCTACCTAACTTCTCCGAGTGTTGGTGGGACCACGTACGTACAAAGAGAACTGCTCCGCTCCTTTGCTTACCTAAGAATCATCAAGTACACTCTCGGGGCAAATTAGATTTAAATCATATAAACATTTTCCAGGGATTTAAAAGAATGTATGATCCTTGAAAGTCACAGTGGTATGAATTGCAGTTCCATGAAAATGAGTGAACAGACTTATGCAAGCTGTAATATAATTATAGCAACAAAAAACAAAAACATCACTGAGTGAACATATTAAGTGGGGGACCAGAGCGCAATGACAAACATGTTATCCACTTCTCTTTATTTGTTGTATTTCATCAAAAAGCCAAAGTGTTCCCAAACAGGAGGCAACCTTAATGATAAGGGAGGCTCCTCAGGCTCTGGCGTCTTGTTTGCATTGGCCATGACATTTACTAGCCAAGGGCTTGATTAAGCTAAGCACGCTGTGTTCCTTTCTGCCACTTAATATGTTCATGTGGGAATGCAAATTTGTTACGCATGCCAAAAAAAAGCCTACTACTATTAAAGACTGTATTTGGTACATGGAGCATTGAGGAAGCATCATGATTTTGCAATACCCTGCAATCTGATGCCTGTGGGTGCTGTATTAAAGCTGTTTTATCAGCATGTGCGGTTTCATTTTTTGCTATTGAGATTTATGACGTCATTTAAGTGCTCATTTGTTTGTATGAGGACCCTATATTATGCTAGTGGGAAATTAAGCAGTCTAATCAACACATCAATGCATGGGGAATGAAGTGAACACCATAAGAAAGCAACAAAATAGAGCATAAGCAAACACAAAGTGGGGGTATTAGGATGAAATATTGACTATAAAAACATTAAGTAGACTGACAACTCCTTATTTACAGTAAATATGGAAGAGGCCTAATCTGGCAGAACTGTGTAAGTGGATCACAGTTATGTAGGGGCATTGCTATATCTTTTAAATAAAACAGTTTTCTCTCACCAGTGGATCATGGATGTGTTGGTGTGTAATGGTCTGGGGATCTACTGTGGCATGAAGACCCTGGGCTGGTTGTCGATGAAGCCCTACCAGTGGCAGGGCCTGTGGAACATTCCTACATACAAGTACGACTTCACACACCCTGCGCCTGGATCAGCTCCCATAGCAGGATTTTCTTTTTCCTGTTCAGTTCATTCCTAAGGGAAAAACAGTGGTAGTCTTGTACTGTTACACAATGATAGAAAGTACAACATCCAAATGAATGAATGAATGAATGATGGTGGTTGTTAACCGCCATGTGAGAATACTTTTTCTCTGTTTCCATAATTACTATCCTTAATACATAGTTTCATTACTGTGAAATCATGCAAGGTTTATTTGTTTTTGAATATATCAGGCAGTTTGTGACAGAATTGTCTAAGATGTGTGCAGTGGCCTCAGTCTGTTGCTCGACCGGTGTGGTATGTTTTGGTTACATCGCCACGGTGGCAGCGATAGTTTGTCTAAGTGCTCCTCTACTGTTTGCCTCCCAGGGGGAAGATAAAGCGTATAGCATTCCAGTTCACACCTTACAACTGGGTCAAGTTTGAGTGGAAACCTGCTTCAAACCTTCGTCGCTGGCTTGCTGTGTTAGGCATAATCTTTATGGTAAGAAATAACATAATGGCAACAAGGAATGAGGCTGCAATATAATAAAATAAAAACACTGAAATCATCATACCTATCCCAAACATAAGCTCCATCACCAAGAACGGGTCCCCACTGCTTAAGCATCTTAAGCCAAATGTGCATCCCAGTGTTTTGTGCTCTGCACAGTGAGAGATTAAAAGAAGAGATTCCAGCACCTGGGATTCAGCATTTGTTGCTTTTATCACTGTCATTCTGACATTTTATAGAGTGAACAATCCATTACTGCTTGGACAAGTATTCGGTAACAGCTATCTTCTTACTTTGTGAATCTGTTTAATAATAAATGGAAACATAATGAGCCACCACCTACAAATGTTAAACGACTTAAGTAATTTGCACATGTAAGATATGGACTTTTTTGTTGTCTTCAATTAATTTAAAATGTCATTGCTTCTAAATTAAGATGTCTCCCTTCCAAGTTCCTCCTGGCAGAGCTGAACACCTTCTACCTGAAGTTTGTGCTGTGGATGCCGCCTGAACACTACCTGGTGCTGCTCCGCCTGGTCTTTTTTGTCAACGTTGGAGGTGTAGCCATGAGGGAGATCTACGACTTCATGGATGACCCGTGAGTATCAGAGAAATTAAGCTGACTGGTGGAGGGGTTGGCTGAGTGCACAGGCTGATCACACGTAGAAGCACAGCGATGAACATGGCATCAGGCACTCAGTCTCTGGACTCATAGATATGTTTGAAGTAACACCACAGGAAGGGAGTAAATCAGCCTATTACATAACTGGCAGGTGTGTGTTGCTCTAGCAGTACTAATAATACTCACAAAGCCAAAGGAGTGTTTTCACTTACAGTTGACTCATACAGCAAGTTCACAGCTAGTAGAGAAATCACCAATGCCTACATGTACCAGTATGCACTGTGTGTGGTTGTTGGGGCAGTTGTTGATAAACCCCTGAGACCAAGTTACGGAGTGTATTTACCAGAGTGATATGCTTCTTATCACATCTGCCTACTAAAAGAAAGCATTTGTGCTTGTCTTAAAAATATACTAACATTTTACTAATACTTTTACACAGTGAAGAGGGCAGGCAACAACTTCCATCCTCATAAAATTAACTGCTCTGACATTTAGCAACAAAATCCCAGTAAATAGAATATAATTAAAACTAGTCATACACAAGCTTCTGTGTTGTTTTTCTTGGTATTTGTTATTGGCTTTAAGTAATCTTTAAGGAAAGTTTCAAGTGTCACAAACACATATTTAGCTTTTGTTTAATAAACGTGTTTTGTAATTTTTCCTCCAGGAAGTTCCACAAGAAGCTTGGCCAGCAGGCGTGGTTGGTGGCGGCAATCACGGTGACCGAGTTCCTCATCGTGGTCAAGTACGACCCCAACACCATCATGCTGCCCATCCCCTTCTTCGTCATACAGTGTTGGTTATTAGGAATCCTCCTCATCGTTACCTGGACCCTGTGGCGGTTTTTCATTCGGTAAGAATTGGAGGGGGGTTACGGGATAGGATAGGAGGAAAGGGGGCACTGGCTATTGCAGTTAAATAAATAGCCAGTTGTTCTCAGAAGTCAGACAGGAGGCACAAGGGCTCAGTCACTGAGACAGAGGAACTGTTGGCACATGTGGCAGTCAGCACGCCGGCCCCTCAGACCGAATGGCCCATCACCTGATGAGATCGGCCCCACCACTTCTCATGGCGCACCGCCCTCAAGTCGCACAGTACAGACACTAAAGCATGTCATGTTGTAGCTATTCAGACCTGGGTGAAACTGTATTTGCAAATAATTTTCATGGTTAGTTTTAGCCTTTTTTGGGACAGCTTTGCCAAACATTAACATTTTGAGAAGAATTTTGACCATCATTATGCTTAATATGCCATCATATAATATACTTTCACTGTCTCCCTGATCCAATGAACCCCAAAAATAGTACAAATAGGAAAGAATGATCTTTTTGGACCCAGTTGTATCCCTCTCCGTTATTTAAATACACCACTTTTGAATCAGCTGAGGTGAGAGTCGAGGGGATATTTCACTCAATGTGCATCCAGTACAGTCGTGCAGATTTATCAAGATACACAGCTGGTGGTGCTTTTCTAGTTTGTTCCCGCTGCCCTTGGTCACTTTTTGCTTTTAACTCTTTTCCACTTCAGGCAAGTGTAAAACCTTTTGAAATTTCCACCATTTTCACTCTGTGCATATGCACAAATTGAAAATTTGCACAGGTGGATGAAAGCCCACCTAGTGGCCAGACCATTTACAAACTGTCATCAGACTTTGATTCAAAAATCCAATTAGTGCACAGAAAAACAAGACGTCAGCTTTTCCAAGTTAATACATAAATGAAGACTTCTTGGTCCCCCAGCAGTGTGCACGGGATGTCCCTCAGTGTCAAAATGGCTTTCCATTTGATCTTGAACACACAAATGGCAAATAAAATATATATTCTCTTACCAGATGTGTGCGGTGACCACATTAAACACTTTAATCCATTACCTAAGAGCTGTACAGCAATCTGCACTCAAGTAAACCAATAATTTCCTCTAAAATTTTCCTTAAAGACACTGGGTTTAATATTTGATGCTGGCAAATGAGCCTCTCCATCACTGCAGGGCGGCGTGCCAACCTGCTTGGCATTCTGCCCTTCCTTTGTGATGGTCATAATGGAGAAGTGTTTCCTGTTTATAGAAGCTATACATAATTTAGAGGAAAAACCGCTTTAATTTCAACATTAACTGAAGTCCTTGTTTATGGTTAAATCAACAAATGAACAGACTGAAACACAGAAAGCAGCAGATACTTTGCATTTAACTGAGTTAGGTGAGTTGTATAGAGACTGAGCCGGTCCTTTCCCACTTTTCTAAAGTAAAGTAGCTTCTGTAACACAGTTGTTGTTTTTTTTAATGAAGCATTTCTTCTGCTGTCTTGCTATAGATCTGAAATATTTTATGACGGGTTTTATAGTATAAGAAAAATTAGGGGCAATGAAAGTTGGTGGAACAGAAACGGGGTAGACGAGTACCTGAGACCGATTTTATATTAATTGTGCACATCTTTTCCTTCAATCCTCCCACAGTGACATCACACTCCGCTACAAAGAGACCCGTCGGCGCAAACAGGAAGTCCCCACTGACCGGGACCGCACTCAGGGCAATGGCAGCACAGCCACCCCGCCTGGACGGAGCAAGCTGAATGGCAGCTCCGAAACCTTGCGGCAGAGGAAGACTTGAGGGCAAATCGTGGGTCAGAGCGGTCGGTCAGAATGGACAAGGTTTGGTGGGGAAAAAATGAATAATGAAGGAGAAATGTGACAGATGAGTGTAGAGAAAAACAGATGGACACATGTGCTGTGTAGTTTGTTCTTGTGCCTACATGAACCAAGTGATTCAAAAGAGGCAATAGGTGCAATTTTTATTCAGTGCATTGTTTAGTTATTGTCTTATTACAGGAATTTACCTCATTCTATTTTTAAGAACATTTGTGGAGATACACAGGAAAACATACATGTATGTGTTATACATAATTTGGGTGATGGAGGAAACAAGCTGAATCACAAGTAGAGTAGTAAAAGGTCAGAGGTCTAGGCTCATTCGTCAACAGCAGTTTCCATTTTCTCAGCTGCACTTTGTCTTAGAAAACAAGGTAGCGTCAGGAACATATCTGCCTCTGTAAATATGCTTTGTTCTGTTTTGTGCAGTCAAATCGGTGCAAATGAGAAAAAGGCAAGTATTCGTAGTAGTTTCTGTAGGTGTAACAGTGGATATGGATTCCAGTTATTGTCCACTGCTATGCAATCTTCAGTATCAGTCTGGGATTTTGGCCACAATATTGCCAAGCTGCAGTTGAAATTAAGCGTAGTTAATACTGCCACATTTCTGCTATGTTCAGTTTTCCCATTCATTGTTTAGAGTACTTTTTCATAGGTCTGACAAGTTCTAGATACATTGTTTACATGTGAGAGACAATATAATCTTTTCATTTACAGTTCAGGATGTTCATTCCTGGAAGCACTGAGTTCTAGTCCCAGAAAGGAGAGGGAAATCTGCCCAAAGCCATTTCTCCTCTTAGGCTTTGCTCTCCAAAAGAACAATAAGTGTATATATTATATATAAGAAAAACAAAAAGTCAAGATGTACCATATTCTAGGCATTTAACTGGTTATTTTATGATATGATATAGTTTGTTTGTAGATTTGTCATCACTACTGTTACTTCTGTATGATAAATCGATTATGAACACTAGACTGTACTGAAGTTACTTTCTGCAAGATGATGTACACATGACAATCATCCTGACAGAAATCTTCGCTCCTCTTCCCTCTAATGGAGATGTGCCAGCTCGTTCACAGCAGAGATCTGGATGTTCTTCCACTGCAATGTGGCTCAACTGTTGGCTCATTCAGTTACATCAGAATATGAGTTTAATATGTTTTCATTATGCCAAATGTTCTTTTTAATTAATTCTTCACTTTTATTACGTTGTCATGTTCTGCAGTGTTTGGACCAAAACAAAATGAGAACCAACCTTATTATCAGAGGAATGATGGTTTAACATAGGTTTGGCTGGGTTGTGGTTTGGGAAGAAAACCAACTTTGCCATATTACACTTACAAATAGCCAAAGCTTAGATCTTATTTTTGCTAAAGCCATAAATGCCAGCCAGACCCACTTGAACTACTCAAATTGCTGTTAAGCCTCATTTAGATTTATTTTAATTCAGACTAAAGCAGTTTAAAATCAATCTGGGTCATTAAGTCAGCAGACAGTTTTGTTACAAAGGTAATTTGACACCTGGAGGTGAGATGGTTGAAAATCAAATTTACTTTGACGATGAGTGTTCGTAAAAATTGTAGACCTCAACTCCCTTGTTTCTGTTTCACAGAATAGCTCTGTCCAAATATCTTGTTGCTTTAGATTTTCTTGTCACAAATTTGTCAAATGTTGAACTTAAACATTTAGTTGATCACCAGAAAATTAATCAGGAACTATAATGATTATTAGTTGATTATTTTAATCATATGTCAATCAAATATCCCAAATGTTCTCAGGTAACAGCTTCTCTGTTACGTGATGAACTGAATATCTGTGGGATTTGGGCTATTGGGCAGACAAAGCAAGGAATCTCAAGACAACAGATAAATAATTAAACTTATTATGGCCATTTTCTCTATTTCCTGAGCAGTTTTAGTTAAGTGTTCTAAATATTTTATAAGAATCCAGCATCGTCAGATCCAAGCATTTACCTGTTACCAAGAACCATACCCAACAAAGCTTTAGTCTTTGTCCAGTTCCAGTCTTGCAACTGTCAGAGAATCTGTCTCTGTGTGTAACACATTGTGTCCCAGTAGCTACTCACTACATAGATGATTACAAAGTAGATGGCATCTGTGAATTTAGCTCTAAAATCCAATTGTGCACTAGTCTGATGATTGAAGATGCTGTAGTAATTTTCTTGTGAATAATCTAGCAGATCAGTTCAAATGAGAGGGCCTGGTCATCCATCACCTTATTTTGATATAAACAGTTACGATAACATTTAGGCTCCTCATGCTTATCCAGGCTCTATGTGCATACTTTAGCCCTCTTTCTTGAATGCAGATTACGGTGCAAGTTTAAAACCTTAAAAACAATGTTCAGCTGATAAGTCAAAGTTTGTACTTGTTGTCCTGTCTTAATGCAGCTGATTTAGAGCTTGGTAGAAGTTGAGAAAGTTTGCTTTTCCCCACTGCATTCTTAAACGAAAGCTTTTTAGGCATAGGCTGGAGATTTAGCATTGGATTGGTTAAAGTGCATTTGTTTGAAGACTTACACCGACCAAAGTAATTTTGCACATCAGCTCTGAAATCACACTGGTGACTTCAGAGACTGAACTGAGCTGTTGAATGAAATGGGAACAGGTCAAAGAAAAAAACTAAAGCAGGACCTCTTCCTTGAGTGTTTGGTGTAGTTTCACCTGTGGCCACATGGGGGCGGTAATGATCGGTTACGGTCTCTGCTCTGTGTTCTTCTCTCTTTGACAGTGAGCACAGGCAACTTGCCACAAAAGCCATTTTCATCTTGGTTTGTGTAAATGGGAACATGTTAAAGATCATAAAACTGAAATATGCTGCTGCACCACAGAATTTTGTAATGTTTTCAGTAAAATCTAATGAAAACCTGAATTGAGCAGTCTGTTTAATTTTTACCAAATCACATCACAGGTAGGTGAGTGTGTTTAATTTTTCAATTTAAAGCATCTTATCTATTGTAGTTATGTGGTGCTATGGTATGTGTGCACAGGATCCATGCTCTAGTGACTACTATAATTTAATACATAACGTTTTCTAACACTAGAAGTAGCGGTTGGCATGAAAGATGTGTTTGTGTATTTTCTTTTACCATGCAGGCAGACTTGAACAGGTTGGGCAAGTACGTCTAGCAGGTAAGACAAATGAAGTCATCTGACCTTTCACTCTACTTGGAAGTTAAGTAACTTTTTTTGTCAGTTCTTACCTCCTGCTATTCTAATATTAGTCATCAGAGAAAAGTTTCTGATTAATCTATTTTGGCCAAGTAATGCTGATTTATTTTGGAGCTGCATCTTTACAATAGTAAATAGTAAATGGTTTCCTTGTTTTCAACATTTACCTTACTCATGCACCGGGTGGTTGGTGGCTCAGGTGATAAAGTAGGTTTGATCATAAGATTAACCGTTAAATCCCTGGCTCCACTAGTCTGACACTAAATGCGACAATCTGTGACTGTGTGCATAAGTCGGTGTGTTTTGTTCTGGTCTCTCAGTGATGCAGTTTACAAGTCTAATTCCTTGATTTCCTGTAAAGAACCTATATAATTTGGCATCTTTACAGGTCATTTAAGCATAGAAAAATGAAAAGCCCAATTGTCACTATATGCTGTTGGCAGTTATTCAGTATACCGACTTAAAACCTTTTAATATAGCAAGTCAGCAATGACTCCTCCCTTTACAAAGTGATAACATTGTTTTTGGTGAACTGTTGTAGAGAGGTCTTGATTCAATATTGTTGTTTCAGACTACTATGTGCTGCTGTTGAACTGTACCGAATTATACATTATCAATGGGGTGGACAAAATAATAGAAACCCACATACATTTCAGCAGCACCACAATGAATCAACACCTTTAAAATGGGAACTCATCACCTTCATGGTGAGATGATTTATTGGTCTGTTTTAGATGGCATTTAGCAAGATGTACCTAATAAACTGCCAGCTGAGTGTATATGAAAATTAGTTTCCAAAAATAGTAAACTAACAATGAGAACTCTCTCATTACCCATAATTAGTACCAAATGACAAAGTTCTTTCCAGGAACTATAGTTAGGAAGTCTTTAGGTAGCTTCATGCAGTGTTACCCAAGAGCAGACCATTGACTTGTTAAGAATGGAAGATTTATTGTCCTAGACTAGAGTCTGACACATGAAAACACACTCACCAGCCACTTTATTAGGTACACATTTACAACTGAATGCAGGTCAGGTGTTGCTGTACTGGACTACATTATATTTAGAGGGGTCACCCCCAGCTACATGAGAGGGTCAGAATATTGGAAACACCTGAATATAATGTAGTCCAGTACACCACTGTAAATTAAGACCTCAAAAATAAACGACTGAATTTATGCATTTTACAATTTCACCAAAACAAACATTTTGAGCTTCATAAACAGATGTTAAGGTGGTGTTGCATTAAATTGCATACAAATGTACTTGCATAGTTTCATCCATCTTTCACATGGTTTTCTTACCACTAATCACTTTGCAAACAAAACCGATAATCCTCTAGAGGCCAGTAAACTGTATTAAACCCTAGGCAGAACAATGGATTTAATCTTGTAATGCATTTAATTAACTGGGGTTCAAATAAAGACAAATAGTTCACATATCTCTGCTTGTAGTACTTCCATCAGTACAGTTAAAACACCGTCATGGATTCCCTGAAGCAGCTGGAGTGGGTTTAAAGGTCAACCCTAAGAGCACTAGAAAGGCAAAGCAGTGTGTCAAATATACAAAATGCATAGTCAAATCTATCAAAACACAGGAGTATAAAAGGTTCTAGCAATAGACTGCTTATAATAAACACTGCCCAGCCACATTCATAGTCACACCTGTACAACTGTATACAATTTAACATCTGTGTTTGTGAAGCTCAAAATGTTTGTTTTTGGTGAAATTGTCAAATGTGTAAATTCAATTATATGTTTATTATTGAGGTCATAGTAAAAGGTGGTGCTGTACTGGACTACATTATATTCAGAGGTGTTCCTAATATTCTATAGCTGAGGAGGGCGAACATATAGGAACACCTCTGAATATAATATAAAAAACAAACATTTTGAGCTTCACAAACACAGATGTTAAGAAGGTATTGCATTAAATTGCATACAGTTGTACAAGTGTGACTATAAATGTGGTTGAGCAGTGTAATCTACGCCTGAGATCTTCCTCTAAAAACATCCCATGGCCACTTTGGTGTAAGGTTAAAAAGATCAGCCTACAAAGCTTGATGTTCTTTGGTGATTTTTGAGTAAAAGGCACCAAGCAAATGTGTGGAAATTTATGGTGGAATCAGATCTAACAGTAAATACATTGCTTACATGTGCAAATAATGTAAATCTGCTCAGCCTCATCCTACAGCCAGAGGTACTGTATGTTGACAGGGATGTTTAAATCTTTACTTGAAATCTAAAAACACACATACATTAGCAAGTTGCAAAGACTGGTACTAAAAGGAGCCGTTAGTTTTTCAGTAACAGACTGGTTAGCGACAAGATGACAATCCAGTAGCTGCCTGGGTTCAAAAAACTGACTTTTGCAAAAAAGTGAGTGACAAATATTTTAGAAATAAAGTTAGCCCTGTTTATATTTCTAAGATCTGACCAGTTTGAAGCCTTGTCCAGTGTCCAGTACCGCTGGGGGAAACCAGTTGAGTTTGATTCTCTTTAGACATTTCAGGCAAACACTGCAGATCCACAACAGATTCAAGCCACCACACCACAGTGCCAAATAGACCAGCGGATAGGTCATGCGGGGAAAGTACATTTGCCAATGAGTGGTGACATCACTTCCTGTCGGCAGGTGCAGCGTGTAGTCGCTCCAATGTTTGGAAATGCTGTAGGTGGCAGAAACTGCTCTGCTCCGCCCCGACCACTGGATGCTGCTGTTTGAGTTGCAGTTATACTCCACCCACTCAGCGGTGAAGTCTCCGAGCTGAGGGGGGTCCTGCAGCTCAACATCAGTCACTCTGGCGAGCGTTGCTCCCTGTATGGCCACGTACAGACCCTCCACCTTCCCGATTGCCTTCACCCACGGCAATGAGTTGTGGCAATCGAGCACCCGCATGATGGAAGAGATTTTGTTCTTCTCCCTCCACCACTCCAAGATCTTATCCAGGCGAAGAGCGGCTCCTCCTGATGATCACAAAAATTACTTGGGCAAAATAAGCTTCTTACCAGGGGCCACAGATAGAAATGAGCTTTTAGCTATACATGTTGCAATAAGTGTACTGAGCTTTGTCACTGTTAAAGTTAAAAAAAAAACTAATTGTAACATTACAACCAAAGGCAGTAAGGATTAAGTGTGACTACAATAACATAAGACAAAATATAAGAAAAAATGCTGGAAGGATGCCGTCTTATACTTGCATAGCACTTTTGTATGCATTGCAGCACACACAAAGTTCTTTCACACTATTTGGCCATTCACCCATTCACCCTCCCAAGCATTCACATGCACGCACCGGCGACATCACCGGGAGCAGCGTCTTGCTCAAGACAACCCGCTCTATCTCTTGAGCCACAGACACCCCACAGGGTTGTAGATGCACCTTATCTGGCTATTTAGGACATATTACATTATGACCAACAGTGACCTTGTTTTAAAGCAGAGGTTTTCAACTAATTGGGACCCAGGGACCACCATGCTGATTAAGAAGTAACCCGAGGACCTCTGTTCAAATCAAATCAAAATTTATTTGTATAGCACTTTAAAAACAACGTCTGGTCGACCAAAGTACTTTTCACGGCAATGCAAATCCAGAGTAAATAATATCAATACACCCTTCTGTTGTTGGGTGGATGAGTCACCTTGAAATTCACCTTATATTTGCATGAATGACTATTCACAAACAATAATTAAAGAAATTGAAATGCATTTAAAAATGTGTAATTCCTACAGTGAGACTATATTATTGAATGAACCTGTAATGCCTTCACAGACCACTGATTGAAAATCTCTGTTTTATAGTGTAGACATAAGGCAATCTGTTTTTCACTTCCTGTATGACCAGAGCTATAAAACTGTAAAAGGCACTGCTATCTAAGCTGCCAAGATAATTAACATCCTTAGTTGAGTTCTAAAGTCTAGAATGAGCTGCAACAGTATGAAATTACTTATTCTGAAAGAAAAATACTTTACCAACTCTCTCATTATCCATTATTATACAATCAAACAGTGCACCCATCTTGTTTTTAGCATTAAAAAGGTGAGATACTGATACTTGATGCTCCTCTTACCTGCCAATGCCCACTCTCCCGTTCTTTGTGTGTGACCGCTGTAGAAGATCACATAGGTGTCATGGCGAGGCCCGTCAGTTGTGCGAAGATCCAAGAAGGATTTGATCTTTGCCTGCAAAGCCTCCAGGGTCACCCCACTGGTGGAATAGTCGCAGCCGAAAGTCTCAATCAAGTGGTGGGCGAAGAAGCGCTGCACGTTGTTCAACATGCCTGTAGAGCGTTTGTTTAGATCCTGCACCTGGCCTGGAGGCAGTAGCATGGGCTGACCGTCAGGACTACAGGACAAACGCAAATAAAATAAAGTGAATGCATCTTGTCTGTTTACTGTAGATGATCAGCCTTGAAGCACAGTTCTCCAACTCCTTGGATTAAAATATTTGCCACAACTTAATGCCTAAATGTAGCATCTGCCTGCCAGATTTAACTTTAGTTATTTTATGTCCATTTTTAATTGTATAATTCATACTATACAGGAAGTAGCACAGAACAGCCATGTCTTTTCCTTGTGTGGTAAGATGCACTTAAAAATAAGAAATAAAGTATTGATTTAAAAGTTTAGTTAGCTCTTAAATCCGTTGTCATAACTTTTGTAAAAAATTAACTAATATCCTAAGTTCATATGACCGGCACTGGTTTCGTTCTCTGCCAGTAGACTGACCTGCAGTAGTTGGTGGGAATGACCACTGCATAGCCCACACAGGTTCCTCCTAGGCTGTTCCCAAGCTCATGGAAAATCCCATGAAACAGAGACTCTAAAGGCAGCACGAGCAGAAACATGCTGACAAAGGTGCTGCTGGAGGCCTGCAAAGCACATTTAGAGAAGTCAATGGAATACAAGAAAACTTCTATGAAACAATAGTATGCAACTTTAATCTAACAAATAAGTGTGTAAGAATGCATTCTCTAGCTGATGTGGTTTATAAATCTTTTAGCTTCTTCAGTTTGATGATTTGCTGCTTTTGACTGTGATGGGACTATACCATATTGTAAATTAAATTCTTTGGGTTTGGACTGTTGGTTAGCCAAACTAATTTGCATTCTAAGAACTTGTTTTTCCTCATTTTATAAAATTTATTAGAAAATAAATGACAGCTTAAACTATAATTGAGGTATTCATTAGATACTGACAGCCCTAATGACAGCATGTCTTACTTTTAGTCACTGATGAATCTTCTTGTACATCTGTACCATGAAATTCTATTTTTGTGGTTGTCGTATTGCCCTGTTTGCCACCATAAAACCCTGTGATAAAGCAGATCATATGATACGTATCTTCTTATAAAGTTGATATGCTGTCTAGCTGCACATACCTGCCAACAAAGAGCAGCAATACAAACAGTTGACACCAGTGTGAAGAGCACCAGGCGTTCAGAGATGAGGCAAAAGTGTCTCATGCCCTTTGAGGCCATGATCTTGTCCAGTCCGCTGACCCCTGTTCCCTGGGACAAGCACAGCCTCTGACAGTCACTGAGCTTGGTGTGAAAGCCCCACACAGTAATGACAAACACCATGTGGCTGATGGACCAGAAAAGCGACCCCACCACAAAAGCTGGGATCATAAAGTACCAGTGGTTCAGGTTAGTTAGCTTGTGAGCGGCCAGGATGATGAA
>NW_018127887.1:4115639-4118202 GCF_001952655.1 Monopterus albus | reverse complement strand
CCGCCACACCAAGAAAGGCTGCCAGCGCTCGGTTACAGAGAGACCACTGAAGTAAACATCCAGCAGAGGGTCGCAGATGAGCTGGCTGAAGAAGCAGGCAAGGGCGAAGGGGTTCGTGGTGATGTCCAGAGACTTGAAGAACAGCACAGCGGTAATGACAGCAAAGCAAACCAAGTTGGCAAGAGCCAGGACAGCCTTCATCCGGAGGGCAACCATGACCGTGGCCAGAGCCACCATCAGAACCATCACACTCAGGGACTTCTGGATGAGCAGCGCTGTGCTGGCGGCAGCGAAGCCCGCCAGTTCCAACCGCTCTGCCGACGTGAGGAAGGCAGGACGGTACCTGGTACATCCCAGAAGTCTCTCCAGCAGCGCCCACATTGTCCTCAGGGCCACGCTGGCCAGCAGCATGTAGTTGGCCACCTGCTCCTTCATGTCGCTTTCCAGAGCGGGACTATTGAGGAAGCAGAGCAGACCCAGCAGGAAGCCGAACAACAGGTGGATTAGGCTGAGGCTGACCCTCTCCATGTTGAAGTAGTAGTACAGTATACTTGCAATTCCGATGACAAACAGAGCCAAAATGAAAATGACAAGAAGAGTAGACTCCGCGGTCCTCTCCCACCGGGCATAGAGCCCCAGGGACAGGGCGACCAGCAGGTTGAGACTGGACAAGTAGCCCAGCCACCCAACAGACGACCACACGTTCACATCACCGTTGATTTCCTCCAGCCTAGTCATCGCTGCATGAAGGCAGTGGCTAACACAGTAGCGTAAAAAACGACACATTCTGATATTAAAAACAAACTATCCAAATCCAAAAACAGGCACTCTGCTAACTTAGTTGGTTTACTATCCGTTCTGAGATCCCGCAACACCCAAGTTTAGCTAGCTGTTGAAATTAGCTAGCATAGCAACTGCTAGCTATCAGCTGTTCATCTTTACACCGGTCAGCGTTAGCAGCTTAACATTCACATCTTGAAGAAGGCTGTGTTCTTTTTATCCGAGGTTCGATACAGTAATGAAACGACGACTTAAACTCTGTCAGGAGCGTGAATGACATATCAGTTCAAAAAGTTTGTCACATCAAAAGTTTTGTCAGCAGACAGTCGCCATGTTTCCGCTCCAACTACGGCAAGTGCCAAGAGTCAGATTCTGGTCCCAATACTCAAACATTTCGATATGCCGTTTTGTTCTTACGGATTAATTTAATAATAGGTCATTGATTGACAAAAAATAATAATAAAAGGTTGTCTTTTGAGCTGACTTACTTGTTTCCAAAACCTTCAACAGCACTTTCCATGGATCACGAGCATTAATTACTGAACGCGCAGGACACTGGGCATCCAGATCCTCTGTAAATGGAGTTATTTCTCGTTTGGAAGACTTAGCGCTCAGTTAAAGACATCCTGACCACAAAGAGATGATAAAACAATTTACTTTTACCCTTAAGGATGTTTGCGGCACCAGTGGACAAACCTGAAACTAAAGACCTCCATTTATCATGGGATCAGCTTCCTTTATATCTATGTTCCAGATAACTCAAAATTACATCTGGCTGCTACTGTAGCACTTTAGTCAACAATGTTCAGTTAAGCAGCATCTATAAATGGCTTGTTCTGTGCTCCAAAGTACAAGCAAAAATGTATCAGGACAATTGCTGGGATTTAAAACACAGTGGAAAGATGAGTCCAAGTCTTACCACTGCAACGCTACCTTTCTCAATAGTCTGTTTTGTTTTTTTTTCAAACTATAACAAAAATAATACAGAAGATGTGATCACAGTGCCCAAACTGCCTTAAAGTCTAGGTATAGTATGTATAACAAATCTAATATGAAAATTATTCAATTTCCATTAATGTTTTAGCATATGACTTGCTCTACCTCCTAAGTCAAAAAAGCCCTGTCATAACTTTAAACTATAAACAATGTAGTACTTTAACTGTTCAAAAAGTAAAGGCAAAATACACAGGAAAAACCCCACACAGACACTTTGCATTGACATTCATTTATAAAAGTAAAATTCAACCATACTATAAGCACACATTGTTCTGCACTGTTAAAAATGCTGAAAATGGGTGAACCATCTCATGCAAATGGGCCAAAAGAAACAGTGGAAGACAAATACACCAATTAAATCACAAAACATGCTTCTTCAAGGTCTCAATAAGTATGGTACTAGAAAATGTTTTCTTCTGTTAAAAGAGATATCAGCAGAGAGATGTGCATCAAGTGGAAATGATACAAGAACAGCAGCACCACACTGCATTAGATCAACACTGGAAATGTTTCCTGTTTGCCATTTATAGTACATGACAAAGAAGAACTTGTCAGTTTGCATGTACTATGTGGCCAAAAGGTTTGAGTTTCATTTTCTTCAGGGACATGAAAATCTGCTTGCAACATAACTGTGAACAAAGAAGGCACAAAAAGACTCACTGGTACTAATTTATAGGCCCACCATGCTGGTTGTAAAACCATCATCACAGGAAAATAATTATATTTTGTGACACCCTTTGGGATCAATGATAAAGTGCCACCGACAAAAAAAACAAACAAACAAACC
>NW_018127887.1:4107895-4115594 GCF_001952655.1 Monopterus albus | reverse complement strand
ACCACACTCACATTTAGCCTTTTCAGGGACAGGCAGAAACACACACTAACATTTCAACTGGTAGTGTTTTAAGCTAAAACCTCCCCCCAGTGGGTTACAGTATCATCAGATCTGGTTTTATGTGCTATTGCTAAAATTTACAGTATCTTACCTTGTCACAGAGTTTCTGTAGGACAAAATGGTAAATTAGTGCAAATCTCTTCAGTTGATCTTTTTCCTTTTTTTTTACCATGGGTAGCTCAGATCTGCAGTTTTTTTTTTTTTGGAGGCAGAGTAGTTTCACATCAAAGTTACAAAAATTGTGTCAAAGGGATACTGGTGCTACAAAGATCCTTTAGGTCACTGCACTTGCAGTGTTGTACTAGTCATCTGCTTGAGATCAGAAAATGGACTGGAAATTTAAAAGCAAGTTCAGCATTAATATTTGTTAAGACAACACGGAGGACAAAAGTGTAATACCTACTTTGAAACACTCGTACCTTGTTACACAATGAGTAAACACAATTAACATTTCACATTAGTATACTAGTAATACTCCTAACCATTTGGTTTTGAAAATATATAAAATGCTACAAATACCACTTTCTTGTAAAAGACCCACAAATCATTCAGGAGATGCCAAGTTAAAATGGCATTGCCACACTTTACAATGGACAACACCAATGTTTTGACTCTTAAGAATATTTGAGATCAAACTTTTTTTTTTTCTTTTACTTGGAAACATAAATGTCCATCAAGAATTTAGAGAAAGTCTAGCTGCGTGACTGTGACAGTAGCAAGCGTACCAAGTCCAGTCATTCCATCTCCACCTCTCAAGTGCAATCAAACTCCTGTCAGACTGCTCAGGTTGCTGTATTTGGCTTTTGTACTAAGCAGCCTGCCTCACTAGCTTATTCAAACAGAGGCTGAGTATGGAATGTAGACAAGCTAACTTTTGTTATTGAGAGCTGATTGAAAAATAGGCTGAAACTCAAGGAGCAGGGCGTTTACACATCTTCAGGGCATTCACTTTCCAACTCTTAAAAAACCTAGCTATTTATGAAAATATATCCATCTAAGTGCATATGTATGTGTACATGTGTCAGTGTATGTGTGTGCACTCATAGGTGTGGATATGAGAAAATAATTTGTAAACTTCTCTCTTTCACACTGTGCAAACTGCATTGTTTCGAGGAGGAGAGGGAGGATAAGTTGGAGAAGAATGCAGCAGGTTGAATTTGGCAGCGCAGCAGTTGAAGGGGAGTTACATAGCGAAAAGGAGAGAAGGGGAGGGAGGGGGAAATAGCTGGTGTAGCCTAGCTCTGAAGCAGGATAGGGTCTTCTAGCTCCTGAAAGCCAGGCACTGAGCTGCTCTGACTTTCTCCAGAATCTGAATCACAGGGCGTGTCAGGTAGCTCTGTGAAGCTCCAAGCTAGCTGCTCATCCTCAAATTCAGAGCGCACCTGCACGGGCATGTCGGCGCAATCTTCCTCCTCATTGGAATGGAAGTCCTGGGGGATGTAGAGCATCTCGGGGTAGTTGCGCGACACCAGGTCATTGGTGGTGGCCAGAGACACCTTACGGAAGGCGATGAGATGCATGTGAGAATACTTGACGTATTTGTATCGCTTGAAGCCTAGTGACTCCACCGCAACACGCCAGCTGCGCATCATGAGAGCGTGCCGGTTCTGGTGGGAGGAGTCAGGTGTGATGATGAGCAGTAGGCCGTGCAGCTCCAGCAGCTCGTGGGCCTTCTTGCAGCAGATCCAGCGCTGGTATGGTGAGGGGAAGTAGGACAGGAGCAGGGAGAAGACCACCACATGGAAAAGCTGAGCAGGCAGAGCGTCAATGGGGTTGTGGAGCTGGCGGAGGAAGGCTTCTACTGCGTCACCTGCTAGCTGGAGAGGCTGCTGGAGCTGAAGATTGAGGAAGTCACACTTGTACACACTCTGAAGGAGAGAAAAGGTAGCAAGTTAGCAAAATTCAGGATTCCAGTGTGAACTTTTACACCTACTACCAAGGTCATTCCACTCATTTAGTTTCATTACCTGCAGAACATGCAGCACCTTTACTTTCACTTAAATTTGTTCATACAGTCAAACCGTGAAAGTGAAAGCCTGGCATGAGTCATTTCTGCTGTTGCTTTAGCTTTGTAACACTCAGACAGGAAGACTTCATGCGTTTTATGTGTTAACAAGGATTTAAAACAAGTTGTCAACAAAAAGTGGACATAATGAAGAAGCACTTGTACCTCAACTGCAGGCACTATGTCAATACCAACTGTAAGGAATTCATCAAACTTCAAGAACGGGTTGAAGCAGCTTCCCACGTCAAGAAGGCGCATTTTCCCCAGCTCAGAGATTGAACTGCAACACAAATGTTGAACTGTCAACTGCAGCAAAGCTCACTCACATGTACTGTGCTTCACTGGGTGACAAGAAACGGCTTACTGCTAAACACACAGACAAGTTTTGTATCCAAGAAGGTCTCTTTTGCCTTGAAGAGTGACATCAATACATCTGAATAACAACATTTAAATAATGTTTGACATCATTTATAATTATATAAAGGAGACAACTGAATTTCTGCTACATTACAGATGGTATTTTGTAAAGAAAAAAAAAAAATTATAAACACTTGTGGTGATAAGCATTTTGGCAAAACTTCCCAAAACCACAGGTACTTTTTTTATAAGGAGAAAACACTCTTCTCATAATTAGAAATAGTGACAATAAAATCCAGAAGTAAAAAAGGTGTATTTCTAAGCGCAGACAGACTGTGCAAAGCATTTAAAATGGAAAACTATTAAGTGGAGGGGTTAAAAATTACAACAATCACGAGGCACGCGCAGCAGAACACAAGGACAATGATGGCACTAAACATTTTGATTTCTTGTATGATAACTGCCAAGAAATGTATAATATAAAGAGTTAGAATTTAATTTCTATACAGTATGGAATTGACACACAGATTCTGTGATCTGCATTCAAGGTATAATTCTTACTGTAACTTACCTGGGGATGGTGCTGTATGGTTGGGCACTTACAGATTCTGCAGTCAGACCCATGGCGAGTGTGGCACTTTTCTCATCCTTTTCTAACATTCGTTTCATCCCACCATCCAAAAAATATTCTTGACAGACACTGTGAAAGAGAAATTAAAAGCACTGCTCAAACCTTACCGTTACAGTACTGAGGTCTAAAATGGTGACTGAAAAATGATTTGATTTGATTTGATTTGATTGATTTATTCTTTCAAGCATATAAAACAGTTGATATAACAACACACATTTTTACACACAATCCAATATCAATTAGCTTATACCTAATACATGCTTGAATGCATTAGGTTTGAGGACATGAAGTTATTCATACCTGCGACACCATTCGATGCGTCCCTCTCCTTCACAGTTTTTGTTCCAGTGGTTGTCTGCAAGATTCTTCATGGCGAGGGCATATTCACTCAGAGTCTGCTCATCCTCACAGTGTTCACGCCAAATCTTGTCAAAGTCACCCACTGAGGTAAAAAAAAAAAAAATCAAAACAGAATAAACACAACAAAAACTCACACATCCCATTTTAGTCTGACATGTTTGTCCACAACAAGAAGCAAATACAACCTACTTGCCAACTTTTGTCATCCAATTGCATGACAACATGACTCTACAGCTTTGGAAACGCCTCAGGCCATATTTCCTGCTACATTGCCCATGCTCACTCGTTTCTACAACACAGAAGTGGAACTGTTTCTCTAATAATCTACCTCAAATTTCCATTTCACAATTCTATTAATGTCCACGAAATAAAATCCCTTTAGCTTAGCTTAGCAGTCCTTCACAGCTGCTCAGATATTTACAGCCTGTAGCACAGGCAAACAGTGATAAGGAAGAAGTCTCATGACCACAAGGAAAAATTGTCAGATTTGCAGAAATGAAAGGACAACAAGGGGAGCTGTGGTAAACTGCAGCATTTGAAAAGCATGACCACTGTGAGCCAAAGCGGTGCCTACCAGGTCATGTTTTACTTATTAACCGATCATGAGCTCTGCAAGCAGGACAACTTCTTTGTGCTGTTTTGGTCTCAAAGCAACCAACTAGTCTGCTCCTAAGATTAATATTTTCTGATTTAAAAATGCTTAATTCATGATTTTAAAACACCATACCATGCAGTGCTTTCAAGGTGGAAAGTAGGGCAGACCTACACAAATAACAGCATAAAACTGTGATGTTTGCCCTCTGCTGTTTACTTTGATTGGAAAACAGTGAAATCGTCAAGTGTAGTTTGTTTTCCAAATTCAGGGGCAGTAACAATGAAACAAACCAGCCCAACATTCAAGCAGGACACAACCTAAAATCAAGTATCTGTGGCTTTTATACTTGCAAAGTCAAATAAATCCTACAGCCTGCACACTGTGTTGTTGTTCTGCTAAAGATGATGTTTTCTTTAATCAAGAAAAAGATTTTGCACCTGCCGTTTTGAATTTGCCTTCAAGCATTCCACTCCTACACAGTTTCCCAGTACGACTGTGCATTTTCTCAAAAAGAGCAAATGAGACAGAGTGCAGTTTCAAGAACAACACAATGACTATGTAGGTAGGTATTGTAGCAAGTTTTTTTTTTTTTTAATCCAGGCCACTTCACCATTGCTGGAAGCTACTCTCAACTACAAATTGGTTTCAAATTTAAGTCCATGACTTGAATAATCCCCTCAGTCAGTGTTGGAAATCAAATGCCAGTTTCTTCTTTGTGCTATGAAGATGTTTAGCACTCTGATACTCAGAAAACATGCATCAGTGCTGATGTGGTGTAAAAGGTTTTTTTTCCAAACTTCCTGTTTAAAATCATGCTAGGATCTGAATTGACTAATAAGAGCTGAACATACGCCAACTCTTGTTAAAATGCAACCCTAGCTGAAGAATCACAGCCTCAGAAATGCAGTGTCATGTGTTTTACTTTTTGTTTTTTTGTACTTCCTCAAATCACAAAAGCAGAAGAAAATCCAACCTAAAGAGATATCTGAAGTGTCAGTTTGAACCTTAATTTTAATTATGAGCAATAACTGGGGCACATTTCTCTAAAAAGTAGAAATAAAGAGTAATAACTCTGGTATATGATGTTCATGGGTGACACAGTGGATTTACAGGATTTTTGCAGTAACATGAATGATTTTGAATTGTCAGGTATTCAAAATCACCAGCTTGGACAAAAATAGGCATTCCCAATCAGTTATTTTGAGTATAAATAATTTAGATTTTCCACAAAATACATAATGTTACAATACATAATGATATGGCAATATAAAATTACAAACTGCAATAAGAGATTTTATCCATAATCCTCCATCCACCTGCTGTGTCTATTGTCTAAAAAAAAATCTGCCAAGGTATCTGTAAGAAGATAAAGAGGTATTAGGAAGTCAATGATTGTTAACTGATAAGCTACAGTATGTTAGAGTCACATTAGGACCCTGCTGGAGTTTCGTATACCTTTTCGACCAACACGAACTAAATGCTGGTGCTAGAGCAAGTTTGGAGCTGGTTCATCATTACACCGGTTCTGGAAGAGAGATGGGTTAAGACATGTTTACCGTACAGACATTAAGATTACAAACAGCAGTAACATGTTGTGTGTAACGTTAATAAGTAACGTTACCTTTAAAGGCCTTGCTTGCTCAACTCAACACACACTGCTGTCGTCTGCAGTCTGCCTCTACAACGAGCTAGCTAGCCTCAAAACAAGACCGTCAGCTAGGCAGGTTAGCACGCAGAATAAGTTGTGTTTACCGAAATAACTGCTAACGGAAAGGATTTCATTTGGCATTTGTGAGCTAAGAGTTAGCCACTCGGCTACAGAGCCATAAATAGACAGAGGGGGCCGACTGCTTACCCTCTCTGTATTTCCTGCGCAGTTTTCTGTGGACGTTTTTGACGACCCCCGACAGCTTCTCCTGCTCCTTCTTGCACGGTGCTTCATCTGGGATCGGCAAATAGAACCCCTCCGGATGGTCTGCTGTCTCGACATTACCCCTGGGGTCCATAACAGTACACCACCAATGCTGCCTCCAACAGCTCCTTCCCCTTTATCAAGTTAGAACCCGACCGGCAAACCGGTGCACCGACCAACAACGTGCAAGCTGATTGGTTGACCTTGACGGACATGCGTCGGAATGGAGAATCCGCCATCCAATCAGGACCCTATGAGAATGCCTGAGACAAAGTGCGTATCGTGAAGCGTTTAGGTGCATTGTGTAAATCCAATTCGCTTAAAGTTATCAACAACACCAAAAAGTAGGATACGCGTCTGTTTAAAATGCTTTTTTTCATAAATCAGAAAGTTTATCAAATGTGACTTATTTGTGTAAATGTATTTCTTACAGTTTTATTTTGTATGCAGTTTTTTGCTCTAACATCACTTACTTATTATTTTGTTATAGCCTATATGCATTTATTATTCTAACACAACGCATTTTTGGCATATTTATACTTTTATTACATGTATTTCTATCCTTATGATAAGCTACTATCATTCTACATATTATCATTCAGTGCAGTCCTTTAGCACAACCTATTAAATACAATTGTTTGTGTATGTGACAAACAAAACCTTTAAATCCTTGAAAATAGCTTCCTTCCTCCTGGGATATGTAATATTTTTGTAACATTTAATAATATTCCAATACATTATTTTTAATCATGAGATTCAAAATAAACTATATCATACTATAAATTGAGTATATGTTGTAAGGCTTTCATAGTTATAGCTCAGTACAATTACACTATAATCTGCATAAGTTTTGTTTACTTGCTAAATAGTTTAGTTCAAAAACATACTGATACAAGTAACAGCAACACAACAAGAAACATCTGGCTAACTACCTCAGGAGGTAATATGATCTGATTTGGCCCAGAAACGGGATGTAGTCGCCATGGCAGTTCAGAGAAAGTGTAGCTGGACCGGAACATGATGTCCTGCACAGCTGGGGTACTATAAGGAGAGCCACTTTGAACATTGCAATAAATACCGCTGGCTACCAACAAAATAATTAAATAGTCTGTATAACTCTATGTAGAAGAAAGTACAGTCTGCTATTAATGACACCAAAGGTCATCACATCACTTAAGGATTTGAGACAAAGCCTTCTGGGGAATGCTGTAGAGCAACTCTGGTAAACAAACAGATTTAACAAAGGATTCTTTTATACAAAGTGCATTCCTTATAACGAACACCTGAATGCAATTCACAACCCATAAAAGGATTATAAGGATAATTCTGTATGTGATTAAAATGGTTAAATTCTTATGCATACAATTTGACCTGCACTAACTGCATATATAGTGCCACCCAGTGTTATTTATATTATTTGGACTCCACATTTTCAAAGACAGATCTCCACTGGACTTGTCCTCTGCATTATTCTAGTTAGCAGACAATGTTAATACAGCATGTTTGTACAGTGGGTACAAAAAGTATTCAGACCCCCTTAAATTTTTCACTCTTTGTTATATTGCAGCCATATGCTAAAATCATTTAAGTTCATTTTTTTCCTCATTAATGTACACACAGTGACAGAAAAACACAGAATTTTTGACATTTTTGCAGATTTATTAAAAAAGAAAAACTGAAATATCACATGGTCAAATCTGATACTGATACATCTTTAAAATTCATTCATTCATTCATTTTATACCACTCAATCCCTGAACGGGGTCACACAAGGGAGGG
>NW_018127887.1:4087806-4093707 GCF_001952655.1 Monopterus albus | reverse complement strand
GTACCTTGTTACACAATGAGTAAACACAATTAACATTTCACATTAGTATACTAGTAATACTCCTAACCATTTGGTTTTGAAAATATATAAAATGCTACAAATACCACTTTCTTGTAAAAGACCCACAAATCATTCAGGAGATGCCAAGTTAAAATGGCATTGCCACACTTTACAATGGACAACACCAATGTTTTGACTCTTAAGAATATTTGAGATCAAACTTTTTTTTTTTCTTTTACTTGGAAACATAAATGTCCATCAAGAATTTAGAGAAAGTCTAGCTGCGTGACTGTGACAGTAGCAAGCGTACCAAGTCCAGTCATTCCATCTCCACCTCTCAAGTGCAATCAAACTCCTGTCAGACTGCTCAGGTTGCTGTATTTGGCTTTTGTACTAAGCAGCCTGCCTCACTAGCTTATTCAAACAGAGGCTGAGTATGGAATGTAGACAAGCTAACTTTTGTTATTGAGAGCTGATTGAAAAATAGGCTGAAACTCAAGGAGCAGGGCGTTTACACATCTTCAGGGCATTCACTTTCCAACTCTTAAAAAACCTAGCTATTTATGAAAATATATCCATCTAAGTGCATATGTATGTGTACATGTGTCAGTGTATGTGTGTGCACTCATAGGTGTGGATATGAGAAAATAATTTGTAAACTTCTCTCTTTCACACTGTGCAAACTGCATTGTTTCGAGGAGGAGAGGGAGGATAAGTTGGAGAAGAATGCAGCAGGTTGAATTTGGCAGCGCAGCAGTTGAAGGGGAGTTACATAGCGAAAAGGAGAGAAGGGGAGGGAGGGGGAAATAGCTGGTGTAGCCTAGCTCTGAAGCAGGATAGGGTCTTCTAGCTCCTGAAAGCCAGGCACTGAGCTGCTCTGACTTTCTCCAGAATCTGAATCACAGGGCGTGTCAGGTAGCTCTGTGAAGCTCCAAGCTAGCTGCTCATCCTCAAATTCAGAGCGCACCTGCACGGGCATGTCGGCGCAATCTTCCTCCTCATTGGAATGGAAGTCCTGGGGGATGTAGAGCATCTCGGGGTAGTTGCGCGACACCAGGTCATTGGTGGTGGCCAGAGACACCTTACGGAAGGCGATGAGATGCATGTGAGAATACTTGACGTATTTGTATCGCTTGAAGCCTAGTGACTCCACCGCAACACGCCAGCTGCGCATCATGAGAGCGTGCCGGTTCTGGTGGGAGGAGTCAGGTGTGATGATGAGCAGTAGGCCGTGCAGCTCCAGCAGCTCGTGGGCCTTCTTGCAGCAGATCCAGCGCTGGTATGGTGAGGGGAAGTAGGACAGGAGCAGGGAGAAGACCACCACATGGAAAAGCTGAGCAGGCAGAGCGTCAATGGGGTTGTGGAGCTGGCGGAGGAAGGCTTCTACTGCGTCACCTGCTAGCTGGAGAGGCTGCTGGAGCTGAAGATTGAGGAAGTCACACTTGTACACACTCTGAAGGAGAGAAAAGGTAGCAAGTTAGCAAAATTCAGGATTCCAGTGTGAACTTTTACACCTACTACCAAGGTCATTCCACTCATTTAGTTTCATTACCTGCAGAACATGCAGCACCTTTACTTTCACTTAAATTTGTTCATACAGTCAAACCGTGAAAGTGAAAGCCTGGCATGAGTCATTTCTGCTGTTGCTTTAGCTTTGTAACACTCAGACAGGAAGACTTCATGCGTTTTATGTGTTAACAAGGATTTAAAACAAGTTGTCAACAAAAAGTGGACATAATGAAGAAGCACTTGTACCTCAACTGCAGGCACTATGTCAATACCAACTGTAAGGAATTCATCAAACTTCAAGAACGGGTTGAAGCAGCTTCCCACGTCAAGAAGGCGCATTTTCCCCAGCTCAGAGATTGAACTGCAACACAAATGTTGAACTGTCAACTGCAGCAAAGCTCACTCACATGTACTGTGCTTCACTGGGTGACAAGAAACGGCTTACTGCTAAACACACAGACAAGTTTTGTATCCAAGAAGGTCTCTTTTGCCTTGAAGAGTGACATCAATACATCTGAATAACAACATTTAAATAATGTTTGACATCATTTATAATTATATAAAGGAGACAACTGAATTTCTGCTACATTACAGATGGTATTTTGTAAAGAAAGAAAAAAAATTATAAACACTTGTGGTGATAAGCATTTTGGCAAAACTTCCCAAAACCACAGGTACTTTTTTTATAAGGAGAAAACACTCTTCTCATAATTAGAAATAGTGACAATAAAATCCAGAAGTAAAAAAGGTGTATTTCTAAGCGCAGACAGACTGTGCAAAGCATTTAAAATGGAAAACTATTAAGTGGAGGGGTTAAAAATTACAACAATCACGAGGCACGCGCAGCAGAACACAAGGACAATGATGGCACTAAACATTTTGATTTCTTGTATGATAACTGCCAAGAAATGTATAATATAAAGAGTTAGAATTTAATTTCTATACAGTATGGAATTGACACACAGATTCTGTGATCTGCATTCAAGGTATAATTCTTACTGTAACTTACCTGGGGATGGTGCTGTATGGTTGGGCACTTACAGATTCTGCAGTCAGACCCATGGCGAGTGTGGCACTTTTCTCATCCTTTTCTAACATTCGTTTCATCCCACCATCCAAAAAATATTCTTGACAGACACTGTGAAAGAGAAATTAAAAGCACTGCTCAAACCTTACCGTTACAGTTATGAGGTCTAAAATGGTGACTGAAAAATGATTTGATTTGATTTGATTTGATTGATTTATTCTTTCAAGCATATAAAACAGTTGATATAACAACACACATTTTTACACACAATCCAATATCAATTAGCTTATACCTAATACATGCTTGAATGCATTAGGTTTGAGGACATGAAGTTATTCATACCTGCGACACCATTCGATGCGTCCCTCTCCTTCACAGTTTTTGTTCCAGTGGTTGTCTGCAAGATTCTTCATGGCGAGGGCATATTCACTCAGAGTCTGCTCATCCTCACAGTGTTCACGCCAAATCTTGTCAAAGTCACCCACTGAGGTAAAAAAAAAAAAAATCAAAACAGAATAAACACAACAAAAACTCACACATCCCATTTTAGTCTGACATGTTTGTCCACAACAAGAAGCAAATACAACCTACTTGCCAACTTTTGTCATCCAATCGCATGACAACATGACTCTACAGCTTTGGAAACGCCTCAGGCCATATTTCCTGCTACATTGCCCATGCTCACTCGTTTCTACAACACAGAAGTGGAACTGTTTCTCTAATAATCTACCTCAAATTTCCATTTCACAATTCTATTAATGTCCACGAAATAAAATCCCTTTAGCTTAGCTTAGCAGTCCTTCACAGCTGCTCAGATATTTACAGCCTGTAGCACAGGCAAACAGTGATAAGGAAGAAGTCTCATGACCACAAGGAAAAATTGTCAGATTTGCAGAAATGAAAGGACAACAAGGGGAGCTGTGGTAAACTGCAGCATTTGAAAAGCATGACCACTGTGAGCCAACGCGGTGCCTACCAGGTCATGTTTTACTTATTAACCGATCATGAGCTCTGCAAGCAGGACAACTTCTTTGTGCTGTTTTGGTCTCAAAGCAACCAACTAGTCTGCTCCTAAGATTAATATTTTCTGATTTAAAAATGCTTAATTCATGATTTTAAAACACCATACCATGCAGTGCTTTCAAGGTGGAAAGTAGGGCAGACCTACACAAATAACAGCATAAAACTGTGATGTTTGCCCTCTGCTGTTTACTTTGATTGGAAAACAGTGAAATCGTCAAGTGTAGTTTGTTTTCCAAATTCAGGGGCAGTAACAATGAAACAAACCAGCCCAACATTCAAGCAGGACACAACCTAAAATCAAGTATCTGTGGCTTTTATACTTGCAAAGTCAAATAAATCCTACAGCCTGCACACTGTGTTGTTGTTCTGCTAAAGATGATGTTTTCTTTAATCAAGAAAAAGATTTTGCACCTGCCGTTTTGAATTTGCCTTCAAGCATTCCACTCCTACACAGTTTCCCAGTACGACTGTGCATTTTCTCAAAAAGAGCAAATGAGACAGAGTGCAGTTTCAAGAACAACACAATGACTATGTAGGTAGGTATTGTAGCAAGTTTTTTTTTTTTTTAATCCAGGCCACTTCACCATTGCTGGAAGCTACTCTCAACTACAAATTGGTTTCAAATTTAAGTCCATGACTTGAATAATCCCCTCAGTCAGTGTTGGAAATCAAATGCCAGTTTCTTCTTTGTGCTATGAAGATGTTTAGCACTCTGATACTCAGAAAACATGCATCAGTGCTGATGTGGTGTAAAAGGTTTTTTTTCCAAACTTCCTGTTTAAAATCATGCTAGGATCTGAATTGACTAATAAGAGCTGAACATACGCCAACTCTTGTTAAAATGCAACCCTAGCTGAAGAATCACAGCCTCAGAAATGCAGTGTCATGTGTTTTACTTTTTGTTTTTTTGTACTTCCTCAAATCACAAAAGCAGAAGAAAATCCAACCTAAAGAGATATCTGAAGTGTCAGTTTGAACCTTAATTTTAATTATGAGCAATAACTGGGGCACATTTCTCTAAAAAGTAGAAATAAAGAGTAATAACTCTGGTATATGATGTTCATGGGTGACACAGTGGATTTACAGGATTTTTGCAGTAACATGAATGATTTTGAATTGTCAGGTATTCAAAATCACCAGCTTGGACAAAAATAGGCATTCCCAATCAGTTATTTTGAGTATAAATAATTTAGATTTTCCACAAAATACATAATGTTACAATACATAATGATATGGCAATATAAAATTACAAACTGCAATAAGAGATTTTATCCATAATCCTCCATCCACCTGCTGTGTCTATTGTCTAAAAAAAAATCTGCCAAGGTATCTGTAAGAAGATAAAGAGGTATTAGGAAGTCAATGATTGTTAACTGATAAGCTACAGTATGTTAGAGTCACATTAGGACCCTGCTGGAGTTTCGTATACCTTTTCGACCAACACGAACTAAATGCTGGTGCTAGAGCAAGTTTGGAGCTGGTTCATCATTACACCGGTTCTGGAAGAGAGATGGGTTAAGACATGTTTACCGTACAGACATTAAGATTACAAACAGCAGTAACATGTTGTGTGTAACGTTAATAAGTAACGTTACCTTTAAAGGCCTTGCTTGCTCAACTCAACACACACTGCTGTCGTCTGCAGTCTGCCTCTACAACGAGCTAGCTAGCCTCAAAACAAGACCGTCAGCTAGGCAGGTTAGCACGCAGAATAAGTTGTGTTTACCGAAATAACTGCTAACGGAAAGGATTTCATTTGGCATTTGTGAGCTAAGAGTTAGCCACTCGGCTACAGAGCCATAAATAGACAGAGGGGGCCGACTGCTTACCCTCTCTGTATTTCCTGCGCAGTTTTCTGTGGACGTTTTTGACGACCCCCGACAGCTTCTCCTGCTCCTTCTTGCACGGTGCTTCATCTGGGATCGGCAAATAGAACCCCTCCGGATGGTCTGCTGTCTCGACATTACCCCTGGGGTCCATAACAGTACACCACCAATGCTGCCTCCAACAGCTCCTTCCCCTTTATCAAGTTAGAACCCGACCGGCAAACCGGTGCACCGACCAACAACGTGCAAGCTGATTGGTTGACCTTGACGGACATGCGTCGGAATGGAGAATCCGCCATCCAATCAGGGCCCTATGAGAATGCCTGAGACAAAGTGCGTATCGTGAAGCGTTTAGGTGCATTGTGTAAATCCAATTCGCTTAAAGTTATCAACAACACCAAAAAGTAGGATACGCGTCTGTTTAAAATGCTTTTTTTTCATAAATCAGAAAGTTTAACAAATGTGACTTATTTGTGTAAATGTATTTCTTACAGTTTTATTTTGTATGCAGTTTTT
>NW_018127887.1:4043475-4086636 GCF_001952655.1 Monopterus albus | reverse complement strand
GCGCTGGAGCCAATCCCGGTCGACAATCGGGCGAAGGCGGGGTACACCCTGGACAGGTCACCAATCCATCACAGGTCATCTTTAAAAAGACAGTGATAATTCTCACTGCAGACTGGCCTGGATTCCCCTGGCAAGTACATTACTGTGGCCTGCAGCTGTGTTCGGTTGAAAACATAGCTAAAAGGCAAAGTTCAAACAGGAAGCAGGAAGTATAGCTAGTAGTAGTATAGTGACTTGGTCTGACACCATTTATTTACTAGATGTAGGATTACATAACTAGCCACTCAACTACTACAAACATTGAAAACTGTCAGAAGAGCAGTTTGCTTTACCAGATTTATTATTGTGGACTGACACTAAAGGCAAAAAAAATGCAAATGGTTTTTCTTCTTTTTTGGAACAATGTTGTCTCGGAATGAAGTTTGTCATTCTTTCCCAGAGAAAGATTTGAAAGGAAGGACAAGATAATACATTTTCCCTAAAAACCTTTGCCCCATAATCTGTCCCAGGAGATGTGTGTTCATGTGTAAATCCAGATTTCCATGCTGCACTTTGAAAACCCTATACTTGTCATCTAAATAGTATAAAAGAAGGTCAATGTTCATATTGTTCAGCTTTATGTTAAAAAACTGATAACTGGTGATAACAAGATACCTAATTTGACCAGATAACAACAGTTAAAACAAATAAGACAAGCACAAATAAGAATCCAAGCTGTCAGGTCAGAATCCAGTTTCTGTGTTCTTATAAAGTTTCTGGGTATGACTGCAGACCTCTAACATGCTATATACTGTAATGGAGATTCAAATTAAAACTGCTTCTACAGTTATTCCCTCTGAGCAGAGCCTACTATTGTTCATCAGCTGTGAACCCAAATAGTGATAAAAGGTCATTGGACACAGTTAATAATTAGTTTATATTATTATTTATTCAATCCAGACTTATGAAAAAATAATGTAACCTACAAAATACTAAGATTTTAGGTGGTATTCATAGCCACAACACACTGGTGAGCTTTACTTACTCCTCAAAAATGCATTAACACTGCAGAACTGTGATCAGTGTGAAGTGGTCCACAACACTATGTTTAATGTACAGTAACGAAAATTGGTTCATACTCTTGACAACAGAGAGTTAATATCCTCCCATAGGGAAAATACAGCTTTTGTTCTGATGTGTGTCAAATATACTTTAAATCAATGCCCATTATTATCCACTGTTTTTATATAATGATTCCATTCTTTTACACAGACCATTACTAATTATGAAAATATAATTGGTATGATAATATGTAGCAAAACAGAAAGAGTGCTTCAAATCTCCTAAACCTAAAAAAAACAAACCACTGAGTATCACGTCAGTGTCATCTACACTCACACACCACTGAAGTCCATGTTAATTATTTTATCTTAACTAAAACAGATGTTTTCTTTCTTTTTCTTTTAACAGTTAAACTCAACCTATTCTGTTATTCTTAACCGGTGGCCTCTCTCCTTGACAGCAGAGCCAAACCACTGATATTAAATAGAGCCCAAAACAGGCAAGAAAATCATAGTGGTATGCTACAGCTAAAAATACCACTAACATGGTGGCATATAACAGTGTCTTGGATATATTGCTGAAGGAAAATGGTTCTTCCCACCATGAAACGTTTCTATCGATGCTTTTCTGTCCACTTGATAGTGACAGAGCTGCAGCCGTGGGCCGGGGATCTGCTGCCTCCATGTCTTCATGATTGTCTGGAAGGCAGCTGAGATGTTGTTCTTCATCCAGAGACTCACTGATGGAAGGCATGGGCATGGACGGCAGTTTGCTTCTGCTTACAGAAAACACTTTGCTCATAGGAAACTCTGCATCTTTGCTCATGTCTTTATGGGCCTGTGCACCAGTGTGAACAGCCCTCAGACAATGCATGTACAGCTCCATCTCATCGTCTGAGTCAGACTCCGCTGAAGTACTGTCGTGGCTTATTTGGTCACTTTCAGGTTCATTTGTTGCAGTGCATGAACATCCCTCTACAGCAGCGAACTGTTTCTCAGCATTTGATTGGTCATGGGTAACAATGCTGTTGCACTGAAAGTCCTCTTTATAAAATTGCATGCCTGTTGGGACGTGTACATTTTGCCCTCCTGTATTTTCTCTGTCATTTGCTGTTTTGTCGTGCACATTGTTCACCAGAGCAGATAAACCATCTTCAGTCTTGTTTGGTGTAGTGTCTAACCTATTTTCAAAACACCTCACTTCATCTTCCATGCCCTCTAATTTCACCCCCTCTGAGCTTGCATCTGCAATCTCTGCCTCTCCTGCTTCATCAGGTAGAGTTTTTTGCTTGTAATCTGGATTTGCCTCTTGTTCATTTTCGCCCCTTGGCTTTACATGATCCTCCCAGTCCACACCTGCTTCATCTTCATCATTCAAGTATATTTTCATTTCTTCTTCTGCCTCTATCTCCTCTTCACCTTGGACATTTGTCTTTTCAGTGCTGGCATCTGGCATCTCTTTAAAGTGGTTTTCTTTCACTAACTTCATCTCCTCATGTACCTTTCTATCCTCTACTTTAATCTCCTCAGCTGGCTCTTCCTCTGCAGTTGTTTCCATCGGTGTGACTTGAACATATTCTAATTCTTTCGCGGTATCTTCTCTGTCTTTTCCAGCCACAATCTCCCCAATGTATTGCTCTCCAATACTCTGCTCATTCTCCAAATCACCTGTATCTTCATCTTTTTTCTCTTTCTCTCCTGTAGCTGTGATCATTTCCACTAATTCTTCTTCTGTTTTCTCTTTCCCCCTCTCTTTTATATCCTTGTTTTCAAAAGCTGACTCTGTCTCTGCATCCTCCAGCTGTCCCCACTGATCTGTCCCCTCTTTTTTGGTGTCCTGTGCTTTAAAACCTATTGCCCTGCTTTCTTCTTCATCTGTCAATATATTCTTCTCCTCCTCTTCCACCACCACTTCCCAGTTTTTTAATTTAGTAAGTTCAGCTAAACTAAAATCCTCAGATTTTGAGGAAGTTGCTTCCATCTCATGATGCTCTAGTTTTTCTGACACACTAACTGGTTCATTTTGTAAAGCGTCTTTATCTCTGAACTCTGCAAACACGTCACCATGTATGTGATTTGCTTTTGTCACTGACTCAGCTACCTCATCAGCAACTTCAATTTTAGCTGAGTCTTGTGTTTTATCTTCATATGAACTGTGCATCAACAGAGTTTGTTCCTCCACATTTTTAATTTTTTCTTGAGTGTCCCAAGATGTCTTAGGTGTTGTGAAATCCTTTCCCTCCACAGTTTCATTAGAAACACAGTTATTTACATGGTCATGGTTATCCTCCTCTATAAAACCAGTGGGTGTTGATATAGTAACTGTTTGGCCAGTGTCGTCTTTGTTCAACCCATTTCCTCCACTGCTGCTGGTCTCATCACTAACACACTCTGGTAGACTCTGGGGAGGTTGAAGTGGTAGAAATAGTGTGTCTTGTATGGCCATGATGTCTTGTGTTTTACTTTGTACAAGCGTTTCATCTGCAGTAGTTTTCATTTGTGAACATTTATGCTCTGCCAGTTGATCCTGTGTGGCTTCTGCCATAGCTTGATTTTGGGTGTCACAGGTCAGACTGTCTTCATGTACTTTTCCTTGGAGATATAAACACCCTTCGGATACAAATGCATTCAACAAATCCATATAGTTTCCAGTGTGTGGCTGCACTTCTGCATCTCCAGAAATAGAGTTTGGAACTTCATATGTATTTGTGCATTTCTGGTCTGAATGTCTATTTTCGGCTGGATCCTGCAGGGTGTCTGTATGTTCCAGGGTGTCAACTGCTGTCACACTTGGACTTGTCTCTTCTTCAGTTTCAATGGGGGGACTATTCGGAGCATTATCTAAGTATTCTTGTTTTGATTCCTGAGTCTTAATCACACGTTCCTGGGCTCTGTCACTGTTACTTCTATCTTTGGAGCCAGTCTCTCTTCTTTCAGTGTTATGATTACTATGAGTTACGTTTCTATAATTTAGTGAAGCCCATGCAGGATTTCCCCAGTCACCAATGATCTGATTTTCACTTTCCACTCTGCCAAACACCTGCTGATACAATGGAGCCACCACAGTTCCAGATGTGAAGGTGTTGGTCTGCCTAACAACACTGACAGCTGGTTCAGCTCTCATGTTACTAGTACATTCATCTATCATGCCATGTATCTGATTTCCCTCCTCAGCTTCAGAGAGAGACTTGTTATTTTGCTGTTCTGCAGAAGCAGGCTCATCATTTGAATTCAGTTGGGTGTCTGTGGCACTCTCACTTTCTGTTAATGTAGCAGAATCAGACAAATTGTTCTCAGATTTCTCATTGTCAGATGTGTAGTCACGTGCTCGTGATGTTTCATGTTGAACATCAAGGCATGGTTTGCTGCATGTTTCCAGAGATTCCGAAAGAAAGTGAAAACCATGTAATTTGCTGCTCACCTCAGAAAGTGATTGCATATCTGAGTTCTTTTCTGCTGGGTTTTCTTTTTGTGCTGCTTGTTCCGGAGTTGATTCATCTCTATCAGTTTCAATCCCTGCTCCATCTCTCTGAGCAAAGTAGTCCCTCACTCGAGCCATCCGTGCAGCTTTTCTGTGACTTCTCTTGCTACTGTTCCATCTGTCCTCATTCTGTCCATCAACAACACAGGTAGATTAATTTCAGTTTGCTCACACAATAGTTATGCAGGTTTAAAAGTGGGGTGACAATGAAGGCTGCATGTCACACTGTGACATGCTCAGATTAAATATCATCATTGACTACAGTTTTGATTAAATGTAAAAGAATAACATTGCTTCAGACAGCGAGGCAGTGCAAACAGCATGAACTAAGTGTCCTTTAGCTGCACAGTATGTCACACTAGTGCTACTCAAGCTGCAGTCATGTGACATGCTTTGAGAAAGTGCACTGGAGTCATGTTAAGTTTTCTGTCCCTGCTTGTAAACACACCGTGGTGTGTTTAAGCTTCCTTTCTTAGCTAATAATACATCAAACCTGTCAATCCACGCTTGAAAATAAGGCATAGCTGAACATATAGGTGTACAATAAAAAATGAGGTGTCTAATGAGAAAGATTTAGGCTAATAGTATTAATAGAATAATAATAAATCAGAACAATATTAAACTAACTTCACCTGAAAATGAAATCATGTTACAAGCACAAATGTACGTTTCATACTGCATTGTCCTTTAAAGCCTGAATATTTGGCAACTAGAAAATCTGAAGACAATAGAGACAGTGGGTATTTAAACTGAATTGTTATTCCATTATAATAATAATAATGATAATAATGTATTATTATTATTTTCCTTTTTGCTCACCCGTAATTTCTGTTCATTTTCTTCTGATGTTCCTGACTGATCATCAGAGATTTGCTTGGCTTTCATAGTATTCATTTCCTCTCCCTGTTTTGACACCACTGGAAAAAAAGAGACATTTTACATTTATATTGTAGCTGCACTACTACAGCCATTTGTTTTAACTTCTCATTTATATTCTTAATTTATAATTCAACAAAATATATATTCACCTGTTGAAATATTTCCCTCAGAAGAAGCTTCCATTGCTGAACTGTTTTCCACAGAGGAGATGTTCTGACTGTGAATTAATAAAATTGTGATCAGTCAGACTTCATTTATGTGTCTGTCTCTGTCACAATCAACAAGCCACATGAGGGGGCAGTGTTGAAATACATTACATCCTTTTCATTGAAAATTCTTCAAATATTTTTGATGGCATTGACAGTGTGAGGTGCATACATATTAGATTTCTAAAAAGGTCTTTAACTATCTTCTCATGGACAAACAGCTTGGGTTGGTTGCACAACGCCCTGTACCTTACAGGAAAATATTGACTTCACATAGTCTATATCAAAATGCATCTGCCTGGCTAGTTTATGCTTTGCTTTATATACAGAATTCGATGAATATACTGAACTGTGTCTAAAACATCATCTGTTGGTATCTTATAAAATCCTTATCAGTAAAACTTTATATCCTCACCTCGCAGCCTTGAGGCAACTTTTCTTGTTCACATTTTCCTTCTGTGGGTTCTCTTTGTCCTTCTTTATTCCCCGGTGACAGACAAGCACATAGTTCCTGTTGTTATTGTTAGCCCAGAATGTCCCCACAGGGGTCTCATACCGCAGGCAAAAGTCAACTCTGGCTCCCTGTTCCCCGAACGGAGGCACTAAAGTGAGCTTAAATGAGAAACAGTCCATCAGACCATCACTGGAACCAGGGATATACTCTGTCAGTAGGTCAAAGTGGCTGGCCCAGGTGTCCAAAGTGGTTCGGACATATACAGCCTTCATGAAGGAGATGTTGAGGACACGGATCACTCCTTTTAGTATTGTGGTCCCGGGAAGCAACTCGATTGTCTCCAACTCTACCTTCTGGTCCCGGACTTTGACGGACAGCTCCTCAGTAGACAATGGAAGGGTGAAAGTGAGAGGGGACAGGAAGTATTCCTCTGCCTCTTCACCCCCAGAAAAGTCATACATTGGCAGCTTGGGTGTATCCCACATGTCAAACTCCTTCACTTGCACCAAACTGAGGCCTATGGCATCTGCAAATGACACTCTCCTTGAGCCACTCAAGGGTGGCTCGGGCTCTGAGTCCTCATCACTGACAGAGCTCTTTCTCCGTGGAAGAGGAGAAGATTTGGGCCTGATACCGATGACCACGTCACCCTCATCATCGTCCAAGTCCGAGGAGCTGAGGCCTGGCACTTCTAAGAGGTTACAGGGCCCTGAAGGTCTTGGTTCTTCCACAAACTCCATGAGGCTCTCTGTGAAAGAGTCTGCAGGAAATGAACTACACTGCTTCTCTTTCTGGCATCTGACATTCAACATGCTCTGACTTAACAGATGGAGTCGAGTTACAAATGACATTGTTGCAAGGACCAACACTATAAATAGACCAGGGGGACTATGCACAGCAGTCTAAGCTTAGGAGGAGAAAATGTCATCCTCTTTGAACCAGAGCATTTGAGTAATAGAATTTAGAATATAGAAAGGTAATTACTTAATTTTCTTACTGTAAAACTACCCCAACACCTGAAAGTAACCCTCCTTATGTAACCATACTCCCTGGTGAGTTACAATGCTATTTGTACAACAAGCATGAGATTACCATGGCAGCTCTTTGTGTTTTGTTGCTTTTGGCCCACAGACGGTAACATGAGAACTAAAACAGAGCAAATGACCTTTATATATTATTTAGGTCTCCAAAATAATTTAAATCATTGGTTCTCTCATGGTGCAGTAACTACTAAAGGCGGACAGTATGTGAGACATAACCATTATCTGCTTATCCCATATCAAGATTTATCTGTGGATAGGAGAATTACACCGTTCACAGTTATGCATTCGGCTTGTAGCATTTCCTGTGTTTATCTCACAGATGTGACAAAGTGGCATGTCCAGCCAAAGCCATGACCAAAGCAGTTATGTAGTTCTTAAACTTAATGAGCAAATAAGCAAATAAAATGCATATTTTAACAATGAGTAAGGATGTTATCATTGGTGAATGAGTCCCCCACCCCACCGCCCACTAGCTGGATAAAAACATGCTTAGGCTAGTGTTTTGTCCAGCAGAAAAGAACCAAACTGTCAGAGCATGTGGGACTTGATACAGACAGGATACGTTACATTTCATTAATAAGCAATGAATACAGAGAAAGGAAGAACAAGACAACATTTAACAGACACTTCATACATGAAAGAAAAAGAATGTGACCTCCCAAATGTATCTAAGACAGAGGAGAGCAGAAGAAAAACGCAACAATGAAAGCTGCTGTGAGACCCAGGCCATCCTCCAGATAACACAATGGACTCTTCAGACAATCCCTACAGACAAATGCAGAAACAGTTCCCCTACCTGAGTAGTCAGGGTCCGGGATGAAGGAACAATGTTTGATACTTATCGGTGAACGACTGCTTTGTGAAGGTGAGCCTTTGTTAGGACAGTCAGGGCCATTACTGTGGTGTCCACCAGGTTCATTGAGAGACCTCCAGCAGCAGAACTTCAGCAGGCACAGAAAGGCCAGAGGGAGGAGGGAGAGGGAGCAGGTGACTGGATGTCTGGCTTGGTTGGAGAGCAGCTGCTTTCTGGGCAGATTCTCTGAGAGCAGACTGTTGGGTTGGCTGAAGCCACAGTGTCCTCTGCAGGAACCAAGAAGGTGCCAGATAAATTCTTTGGACTTGGCTGAAGCTTGTTAAAAACCTTGGAGTGTCAGTGTGGGCTGCTCCGAGGCGTTACTATTCTCCCGACAGCCAGCAAGTCTCATATACAGCTACACCTGAGAGAGGGCATGACAGTCAACCCCTGACCACCGGGCTGCATGCCTGAGATGTGAATGACCCACTACTGAAAGGCATGAGAGAGAGAGTGGCATGACAGCAGGTTCATGACAGCACAAGTGCAGCTCTTCAGGTTACCTGCTTGCCAGTGTATATTTCCTAACATCGAAGTTAAAACCTTTGCCTTAAAAAGTTCAGATTTGAATTGCACCCTTGAAGCATTACAGTGAAAAGTAGAGCAACATGGAGAATACATGGGAAGTGTTTCTCTTTACATTACCTTTTCTGTCCAATAAACACTGGAGGGCAGAAATTAATCCAGTAGGTGGCAGAAAGTTGCTTTAGTAACAGTATCTACAAATCACTCATTGACGACTCTGAGGTCTGTCCTTCTTTAAGATACAGTATCATGTATGATGACAGAGACAGGCTCCTGTTGGCCTCTGTGCTCAACAGTCACTTACTTTCATCATATCTCAATGTCCAGCATTTTGGAATATCTTTATTATACAAAACAACCACTGGAGTATGACAAATGCTAAAAACACTGAATGAATATAGTTCAAATCTTGAATAGGTGACTGTGCAGAAATGTAACATTATCACTCCTGTTTTTTGTCAGCGTAGCTGTGCTGAACTTTTACACAGTGCATTTAACAACAGTCCAAATTAAAATACTCCTTTGTTTTTAATAGATGTTCTGATATGCTATTAAAAGAAAAGTACAGACGCTCTGTGATGTGACAGTCATGTAGCTGCACAGCTCTTTTTGTTGTTCACAACTCTTAGACACCTACACTTGTCTTTTCTCAAAAAAGAACCCTTTATTTTAACCACGAAAGACAATAAATGATGCTTGAGTTTGTCATTAGTGGATTATAAAGAAAAGTAATGACTACAAAATGCACCCTTACAGTTAAACAGGCAATTGGAAATCACAAAATCATGTTTGTCTATTTATCATGTTATCCAATATCCATTTTATTTTTACATTACTGCAATGTACAGTAGAAATGATGTTTATTGATGTGTGCAAATTTGCATAAGACCCTTTGACAAAGGCAGAAAATTGTCATTACAAATGTAGAGGCACTCGCCAGGCTAGCACTGTTACTTTTAAACCCTTTTAATCCTAAAGAATATCTATATCTGTATCTGATGTACAGTGTGATTCACTGGCTGACGCTGTGACTCCTCCTCCTCAGGTGAACACACAACTCCATCAGTTCTCTCCCATCCTCACTGCAAACGGCTTGACTTGTAGACATCAACTCTCGCAGGTTGCTCTGAATTCAACTCTTCATCTTAACGGTATGTAGCTTTGATACTATTCTGACAGAAACAGAGGTATCAGAAAACTTTCTACATGTGATCAGATCTTATTCATTATCTGCTTTTAGTACTAAATACCTAAACTCCTCTTACTGCTCAGTTTTAGGGGTAATAGATTGTATTTATATCTCTTGTGCATATGTGTGGGCTATGTTTTTCTTCATAGTTTCTACTCGATGCACTACAGATCGCTTAGTGCATGTGATAAAAAGTTTGTTTTGACTCCAAGTGAGCATTGATGGATTTTCATGCCCGGCACATAAGAAGGCACAAATAAATTTAATTACTATATTCTGTAGCAAATATCACAGATTTGTGTGGATCAATTTTTTGATTTGATTCAAGTGATTATCTGAAATTAAACTGGTATTTTACCATAGCTGTCATTTCCATGGCCAAATTTCTGTATGTATTGTAAATACATGTATACACCTTAATTTTAGAACAGATCATTTATGATGCATGTCCATGAGGTCTGGATGATATTAATGTCCAGAAATTGTATTTTTTTAAAATGCACATTACACTGAAATGATGTGCTTTTATCCTACTACGATTCTGCAAATTGCATTGATAGAATTTGTTTGCATGTGGAGCATTGCATTATTTATTCAAGTGTGCTTTCTTTTTTTTTTTTTTTTTTTTGGCTGTATTTATTTTTTAATTACCCATTAATCAGCAGCCTTAATGCATCATTTTTGGTATTTTTAAAATTGACAAATAACTTTTCTTTCTTGCTACATGTTTAGTGCCAAGCCATGAGGGTGTAATGCAGCAGTGATAGTGAAATCTACAGTGTTTTGGTTTTGGAGCTTATTTAGTGATGACTGTTCTCTTCTAGGACCTGAGCTGGGATGCCTGAGTCTCCTCTCAGTCCCACGGCAGCCCGTCAAACCCCAGCCAGCAGCCTGCTCAGCCACACAGACAATGGTGCAGGAGAGAGAATAGCTAATGGGGACTCCTGCAGTGGAGTGAGTGGTGAGAACTGGCAGAGTCTCCACTGTAAACAGGTATCATCCTCCTCCTCCTACTCCTCATCCTCCTTCATCTCTTCGTCCTCCTCTCCATAAGCAGGAAATAGAACAGTCTTAGGCAGATGTCAGGAGAAATACCGCACATCACCTCCAAAGTGGACATCCTCTGACAGGACACCAGACCTGGAGCCTGCGCCTCTGTTGACAGTGGCAGGGATTTCATATGAGACCTGATCCGAGTTCAGGGTTGACACGTAGAACTCTGTTCGTCCTTCATTCATATAAGTTTGTCAGAAAGAGGCAGGGGGAATAACTGTCCACAGATCTGGGTCAAACATATGTAAGTGACAGGCAAATAAGTATGGCTCAATGCAATTTTATGTCCATCTATCACAGTTCCATTCCTGGGAATCTTTATTGTGGGGATAAGTGAAACAACCAAGATAATAAAGATCTGGTCAGCACGTTTTCCTTCGGTCAGCTTGCTCATCTTGTTTTGTTCTGTTCTTTTCTCTTAATTCACTTTCTAAACCTGTACTTGTAGTGGGCTTCAACTCAGAGATTACAGACTTATTGTTACAGACTTAATACACAAACATAGGCGCTGTCCATAGTAAAGAGACTGCTGGCACTGCCACTGGATACTTTTTAAAAATTATTTTCAGTTAAGATAAGCAGCATTGCCTTTCTGCCAGAGTGTGAGTCCAGTCTGGTCAAACACGGTTGAAATAAACTGTTTTCCTAACAATGAACAGTAGTACCCCATGTTTTGCCATCATTTGTAACGCATTGTTCAATGTGTAAGTGCCTTTTGTTGTTTCTGAACACAGTCATGACAACTGCTGCCACCCCTGTCTGACTGCAGAAGGAGTCAATCACTCTGCTATTTGTCACTCATTCAGTCACACTGCACATCGGTTATTATTCTGTGCATGTTTGCCTTTATTAATACCCATACACTTCTATTAGGAGTTACAACAACCATGTAATTGTGTTGCTAATTAACTGGTCTGCCTATCTCCCATCTCATTTAGGGTCAATGACACAATCCACCATGATGATGTTGACAAAAGGTTGACAGCACTGTTTGTAATTGGATTGGAAAGATTCTCATTCGATGGTTATTATTGTTTAACACCTGACACTTGCCGTCTGTCTCACATACGTGTCCTCTTACCTTCTCTCTTCTTCCTGAAGGTCTTTCTGGCTCTGATGGCTCCTCAGCAGGTGCAGCAGCTCATGTCCCCCAGTCAGCTTCAGGCTCTGATCCACCAGAAGCAAGCCCTTCTCTTTCAGCAGGTATCCAGCTCTAAGGCAGGTGCACAGCACTCTGGTTCACTGGAATGCACCTGCACAGAATAAAGTCTGAGCTTGTCTGGGCATACAAATATTTTTGGACTGAAATCCTGTAACTAAAAAAGCAACATAATGTTGGACACATGTGCGTTGGTTTGCCAATTAGCTTAGTTGGAATAAACAGTGAATAAAAATGAAGTGTAAATAAAATCACTTGTCACGCTTGCCATTGTTCTTGTTGCTGTCCTGTCTTTTGAAGCATGGTGAAGAAACTCAATGGGCACAAAACATATTTTTATTGTCAGTAATTTTAGTTTTGTAGTTTGGAGGTATATGTTTGTATAGTAATGCTCCATCACTGTTTTTTAGCAACATCTGAAAGAGATTTACAAGAAGCAACAACAACAGATTCACTTGCAACTGCTTCAACAGAAACCCAGCAAGAAAATCAAAGAGGTAAGTAGTTATTTAACAATGTTTTCTGGCCTTTTTAGCTGGGCTATTGATGGAGTGGGTTTCAAAGTTAGAACTCTGAACATCGGGGGAAGCTAAATGATGGCATTACAGATGCCCCACTGGGTCAATACCTGGGCAACTAGCAGAATAATGGAGAATGTGAGCAGAGGTTCACATGGATGCTACCTCACTCTGCTGTGAAATGTCTTTTCCGTCCCTGTTCCTCAGCTCCCTTCACAGCAGCTCGTCTTTCAGCAGCTGCTCCAGCTGCAGCAGCAGCAGCTCCTCTGGGTGCAGAGACCAGTCCTGTCCTCTCCTGCCCTCTCTCCAGGTCACTCCTTTCCTTCTTTCATTTAGTTTCCCATTTCTTCCATTTCTCCACCCTCTTCGGAACAGCAACTATTGATAACAATGACAATGTCAGCAGTTTCAGTTTCTTTGTGTTTTCAGTCTTGGAATTGAGAGCATGAGTACAAATTTTAGACTGAGTTGACAGTAATATATTTTGTTGTATTATAGCAGAAAAGCACAAAAATAGGCAAACATGGACAAGCATCTTGCAGGATTTTGTAACAGAGACCTACACACTGGAAGAATTGTTTCTTGTTGATTTTACAGTACATTCAGTTATATAACTGTACTAAACTCAAAAGGATGATGATGAAAGTGAAATCTAAAAGTAGAAAATACATCCTTACCCATATTCCAGCTGTAACTGTATCCCTGTACAGTAAACAAAAATGTGCATGCATGAGCAGAAAAGTGCCCTGCACTATACAGCAAACTGCAAAAAAAGGCAATGATACCAAATTTAACATTTATGAGTTATAACCCCAATTCTTAGGGATGTTTGATCATCATAAATCAACATATTTTATGGTTTTAAAGTTCACACTGTACCGTATATTTTTGTGTTAGCTGGTTTCAGCCCTGCAGAGATGCAGCAGATCTGGAAAGAGCTCACAAACAGAACAACTGAAGACGAAACCACAGTAAAGGGCAACCCCAACTCCTCTGCTAACAACATAATGTCAACACAAGTACCAGGGAGACAGTGCGGTGACCAGCGGTCTTCTCCTCACAGGACAGAGTGGTGAGATCTGTCTGTTCGTGCTGTAAACAATTTACAAGAACTGAAATGTTCCACATCAAAGACCAGTCATCAGTAGACATTTTCTTCCATTTAAGGTGCAGGTGGGGAGGTGTTTGTTTAACTGCTAAACTTCACTTTTAATTCCCCTTGGGGAATTATTTTATTTTTTTTATCTGCTTTGTGTTGCACTTTATCTTTGCTGCAGTGCTTCAGCAAAGAAAAAGTTTACATGACTACATGTCCCTAATCAAAAGTAAACAGTTTTCCATTTATTTTTCTGTGTCCCTCTCCAGCTCTGTCATTTACTGCCACCTAAAAAGAAAATAAAACACACATATCTGCTTTATTTGCTCTTATTTTGTTTGTTTTGTACAGGCTGGTGTGGTTTTTAATCATGACAATAATTTGTCCTTCTTTCCCTCCTTGTTTGGTGACAGTAAAGATGATCGTGCCGCCACACACACTCTCTACAGTCACGGTGTGTGTAACTGGCCTGGATGTGAAGCGGTCTGTGAAAACTTCAGCCATTTTATCCAGTAGGTTTTAACACCATCCTCATGGATTTCATTTTCTCCTCACCAACAGCGTCTATCTCTGTGAAAGATCAACAAATGATCTCGGGGACCAGTTTCTGATGCTCAATGTTAAATGACTTATTTTTGATGGAGGATTTTTATTAATGCACCTGTGTGTGTTTCAGGCACATTGGCAGCGAACATTCTCTGGATGACAGAAGCACAGCCCAGTGCAGAGTTCAAATGCAGGTGGTCCAGCAGCTTGAACTTCAGGTAGGCATGAGCCCAACAACAGAACTGCTGCTGAAATGAATGCTAGTGGCCATGCAAACCTGTTCTGTGCTAAGGAAACTGTACTTTTCTAACTGCTTGGCTCATAGCCTTCCAGTTTATTAATCTGTGTTCCTCCTCCTTTCATCTAACAGCTCAGAAAAGAACAGGAGCGTCTGCGAGCAATGATGGCTCACCTGCATCTGCCGTCTTTAGAGGCTCAGTCGCTCTCTGCACTCATGAGTCTACAGTCGCCACAGCCTGATACAGCTGCTGACCCAAATGGTCCACAGGTACATAGTGTGCAGTAATAGCTGTGTGAACAAAGAAAGAGTAAATGAGCCATAAACTAGAGCATTTCAGACCTGTAAGCAAAACACCAAATGTGTGGTGGAGAGTGAAAATAACATGATCGGCTGCAACCTCATCTTCTCCAGCACTGATGAAGATACTTCCAGCCTGTTATTGACCTTGTGAGTTTTTACAGTTGGATGAGTTGCAAAAATATGGTGGTATTTTCTTAGGAACAAAAATCATGGCTCAGAGGTTCCCTGCATGAGATGGTCTGAAAAATTTGAAGCTGTCCAGAGAAATGATACCAGATCAGACTGCATATGCATTTCCTTAAAAGGTTTTTCCATTGTGAGCCTGTTTACATAAACTTTCAAACTCACTGCATTGTGTGCATCCTGAGAATTTCCTTTTCTTTTATTGTACAGCCACCATTATGTTTTCATACAGCAGAGATGCTCTGATAAAGTGGAAGCTAATCATTTGTTAATCTTCTACCATAATCACAACACTCACCAAACAATTTCACCCTATAATTAACAATAATTGGTTTCCTTCTTCTTGCAGTATTAGTGGAATCGTCTCTAAAGAGGCGAATCAAATTGTTCTGTTACACTCTGTTGAAAATCTCCCTCTGTTTTGTTTCTGTCAGTCCTTTCATTCCACTCGTTCCTTTGTTAACTGGACTTGTGTCACTCTCAGCTCCGCTCAGTTGCCCTCACCAACAACCTGCCCTCATGTAGCCCATCAGCCTCAGCCCAAGTGTTCCCCCAACCTCTGGCCCCTGTCAGTGCTCCATACCAGGGGTGTGAGGAAGAGTCACCCACTCATACATCATGTGCTGGGGTCATGAGGTGTCGTCACTACCCTCTGGTATATTCGCTGTCTTCAGGTAAACTAAATACTGTGGTCATGTTAACATTATGTTCACAGCAAATAAATACAGAAGCCGACTGCACAATTTCTACCCCACTTTCCACTGACTTTGTTTTGTTTCAGAAAATGAATATGAACTCTACAAAAACAGTGATGTCAGACCACCTTTCACCTATGCAACACTGATACGACAGGTACATACATCTCTTTGTAAACTACTTTTGTAATTTGCTTTTCACCATCCAAGGGTTTCTACTGTGTGACTTTTAGTTTTACGAGCTTTGTATTCTCTGGTCCCTAATGCCAAATATTTATCTGTGCTAGTAAGTGCCAGTTCTCTGATGTATAAGATTAAAATAAAAAAACATTTTATTGATGAAATGATTACTTCACTCTTCTTCCTCGGATAAAAGGTGAAACAGTTGGGCCTTAATTTGTTTTTGTGATGTGCTAGGTTTTTTCTTCTCCATCTACAGGCCATTATGGAAGCATCAGATATGCAACTAACACTCAATGAGATATACAACTGGTTCACACGGACGTTTGCTTATTTCAGACGCAACACCGCCACTTGGAAGGTACCACGCCTGTAGACGATCAACTCTGTGATCCCAGTATGTGTGTCATACCTGATTTACTGTATGCAGCTTGTATTCTGTAATATCTCCTCCACTCTTTCTCTGGATCAGAACGCAGTGCGCCACAACCTCAGCCTGCACAAGTGTTTTTTGCGTGTGGAGAATGTGAAAGGCGCTGTGTGGACGGTGGATGAGGTGGAGTACCAGAAGAGGAGATCACAGAAGATCACAGGGTGCAGTACAGTAGATCGCTTCCTATTTATCATACCACTGACATCAGGGTATCTGAATACATCACATAATGATAGTTCAGGAATTTTAATACTTACAATAACAGAAAATGATATAATTTAATTCGAAAAAAGTGCTGAAGCAAAGATAGGGGGCTTTCCTGTCTTTGCTTCAGAATTAAAAACCTTCTGCCTCCTCTGGGTTTTAACACATTAACTGTTTTGTGAAATGTAGGGAGGGAGTTTAACATTCAAATAAATCTTTGCAAACTGGCATTACTGTGAGAAATAAAGCACATAATGAAGACAGAAAAAAATGATCTGCCCAGATGAAATTTAATATTTTCCTTCAAAAGACATGTTAAGCCTTAAATCTGTTTTGACACTATGTTATCAGAAATAAACAGTCCTTTCCTGTCTGCTGCACATGTCACATATAGGCCAAAATAAGTTCCCTATTGCATCTATAATATTGCACACATTTGTCTCTTAAATATAGGTCTTAATAAAGCAATGATAAATAGAACTGGAATAACTATTGCCACAGTTTTAAGGCTAATAACAAGGTCCTGTCCTGATCATTCTGACTTTTCAGATCTTTTCTGTTTACCATTTTGCAATTGGTGGAATAGATACAAGGTATTGATAAGCTTGTCTATTCTGGAATTCTGTAACTTTTGTTACTGCAGGAGTCCATCACTGATGAAAAATGTGTCCTCCAGTCTGGCTTTCGGGACTGTTCTAAAAGCTGGCTTACAGGTGAGAGGATGTGCTGTAGTACGTCTTTCAAACAACTGCAGCTTCCTGATTACAGCAGTTTGAACTGTGGTAATAGTCTGATTTTTGGTTTATCTCCTTTGTAGACGGCAGTGGATGAGGTGTCACTGCCAGGATTCGATAAGGAGGGTGTTAACAGAAGCACCAGAAATGAAGTACAGGAGAACAAAGCAACAAACAGCAACAGCCACAGTGACCAACACGTCTCTTCACGGCTCCAACAGTGAGCTGTGTTTATTTTGAGCTCCAAAAATCAGTGAAATGACTGGTATGATGCATTAACTGAAATGTCCTGGTTTTTCACCTCTTGCAGGTCTCACTTCCTTAAAGACGATGCAATGAATCTGAATGACCAAGTGCCTCTGATGCTGACAGTAAAACCAGCTGCTCTGCAGCTTGACATGACTGAAAACGATGAAGAGCGCTTGTCTGACCTTGAATGACCCTTGACAATGTAGAAGTCTGAAACTAAAAATGACATTCAGGGATGTGGTCCGTACAGTTTACAATACATACAGTACTACTTACTTTGTGTCTAATGTGTCGCCAGACATCCTGAAATTCTCACCAAAGTTAACATTTGATCAAATACATAAGCCAAGGCTTTTAAAAAAATATTAGACAGTAATGATAGGATGGGATGGAAAACAGTAAAATATTAACTTTAAATGTATTAGTGTTATAGCTGAATCAAATTCCATCCTACATATTTCAACAGTTTCTTACAGTATTTTTTGACGGGAGACATCACGAAAGCTGCATTATGACAAGCATACAAGTAAAAATGTAATATATAAGTGGAATCTGATTTAATGTGCTTTAGCATACGTAAAGATATTTCTAAGGCCAAAGTTATTGACTATGATTACAATGTAGAAAATTAATGTTGTATTTAATTGTTTTGACTGTCTACAAGTAACTGAATAAAGCATAGTGAGGGTGAATCCCATATTACAAAGAAGGTCCTCCTGGTTTTCACTGTGCAAAGAAATGTTCTTGTTGTGTATATGTATTAAGACTGAGATCACTGAAGTGGATTTTCTTATGATTTTATTTTTAAAAATACACACCAGTATGTCTTAAGTGTGTTTTCCTTGTGTGACTTATTTATTAGACATGTGTTATTGAAATAAAAACTGTTCCAGACATTGCTGTTTTATAAAATCCTGTTTGTAGTTGTACATCCAGCACATTATTACAATACAGTATAATAAATAAATGTAAACCTGTTGACTGCTTAATGTTTTGAAACCTGTGATGAATGGCATGTAAATCCTGTTGTATTCCTGTTTAACTCAGCAATTAGGCCAAATTTAAAAGTCACGCATTGTTAGGTTTTGCCTTCAACTGGGATATCTAAGGACATAATGCTACATACTGTATGCTGGGTGTATGTGACTTTTAGAAAGAAAAGAATAAAGTGCTTTTCTTGAGTAAATACACCTTTATCATTATAATCGGGCCCGTGAAAGCACATTAGCATATGCTGAACAAACGAAATTTGAGCTCTTGCCTTATAGCAGAGTGAGTTTGCTCAGGATCATTGTTTACTTGGATAAATGCCTCCAGTGTTCGTCAATACATACACACATCACATCAAAACGATTGTCCATATTTAGGACAGTTGTAGAGTCATTTATGGCCTTTGGATGTTTTTGTGAAAGCGATATTCTCAACAACACCGACCAGCAGGTACACAAAGGTTCCATTACATTTCAAGTCAATTTTCATATGATTAACAATGAGAGTAAAGTATAAATGGATTATCCAAAACATAAGGTGCAACAGAAATCCCTCATATATAATTTTTATATGGGTATTATGTAGTTACTGACTTATGTCAATGAAATTCATATAAGCACCATGTATTTATTCATATATACAGTACACCTGTGCATGATTGCATGCACCCATACATTAAAATAACTGTGCATTATATTATAGTTTAATGCTGTTGTATAAAAAACTGGGAGAACTTGGTTTGTTTTTGTGTACCATTAATTCTTCTTTATTCCAAAACCGTTACATATTCCTTCATTTATACAGTATTCATGATTGTTTGTCTCTTGATGATCACTGAGCTCTAGGTTTGTCCTGTTTATTTCCTACATCAACGTGTAAAATATTAAAATAAGAATAAACTTCACAGACAAACAGTCCCCGTTTTCTCAGTTGTCTCTGCTGCTCTGTGATCAGCATGTTTGGAGTGGTCACCCAGTGATCTGCTGGGAAGGGAGGTGTTATTAAGTCTCTGAACAACAATAATAAACACACACACACACACTACTTACACAGTAAGCGGTGACTCAGGCTGGCATGTTGGGTATTGTTGGAGGTTTCCTGACCTTCTGATGTTAATAGAAGCAGAAGGATGAAGATGGGGGGAAAAGTGAACAAAATGTAACAAAGCTCCTGAGCAGTCATGAGTATCAAACATGTTACCCAGAGAGCATTTACCTGTGGACGGGACGGAGGAGCGGAGCAGCCTGACCAAAGGCGAGTACTAATGACCGGACCTGAAATATGCTGTAAAATCAGTCTATTGTTTTTAATACTGCTGCTCTGGCCAGTTGTTTTTTAGCTTTGCTGACAAACTGACATCAGCGAGGGCATTATGGGAAACTGCAATTCCCTATCGAATGACGTGTTAGAAAACTCTTTACAAGAGAATCACTCTTATGGTGGAGGGTACTTTTTTTATAGGTTACTACTGTCTTAATGTTAATCATCTTACAATACAAAGACACACTGTTAATGAAAAAATAATAATAAAAAAATAATCACACTTTTACAGACACTTTATTTAAGTATGGTGGTCTCTTATTTCTTTCGTTAGCCTTTCAGCTGACATGATTTTGCTTGCATGTGTTTGAAGGTAGTGCTTTTTTAAAGCCAGCACAGGAAATCCTTTTAACATGTGAAACCATGAGCAGAGGAAATTCCATCAGCATTGACCTCATCAGCAGTAAGTGGAAACCCTGAGACCTGTACAGCAAACAATACAGTGACCCCGATTAAATGTTGTGCCAAGGCAGCTTTGTCTTGAAAATAACTCAACTTTGTGAAATAATGCAGAGCTGGTGAGAAGGAATGTGAGCTGAGGTAGGACAGTGCCTCAAAAACTCCAGCTCATTAACAATTCTATAATGTGACAAATTATCTGTCTGTTTCCCCGCCTCAGCCCAGCCTCTGCCTGCTGCACATCCACCAGCAGAAGCCTCACCACAGGCAGCAGAGTTTAAGAAGCCTCAGTGTGACCTACAGACGTCCAGCTGCCCGCAATGTGGCCTCAGAGTTCCAGAACACACACTCCCCGCTCCCCCCCCGCCAAGTTTGAGCCGTCTGCAGGGCTTATCAATGCATAGCAGCAGAAGGAGCAGGAGCAGCGTGGCCGGCTCAGACCAACCTGCTGCAATGCCAAGTGGTAAGGACAATGATGTAGCTCACTTTTACACACTGCATATTTAAATGGCACCAGACTATATGACCTAAAATTAATATTATAATAAATTGTCACATTTATCTTAGCAATAGATCAGCACATGATATTTGTTTTCTCAAACTGCTTTACTTTTCATGTATTTGTCTGCATTCCTGACTGAGCTTTGGGGTGTCCGATTGGCTGCATGTAGGTTTAATGTCACTGGTTCTTCTGATACTGCTGCTGTTGATACTTTCCATTGAACAGCGTAGTGAAGCAGCTGTGTATTGGATTTAACGCTGCATTAAGATATTTGTCAAGCTAAGTTCCACACTTCCAATAAAGAGTAGTACTTTGTACTTCCTCAAGCTTGTCAGTGGGAAGCACCTGTCTCCCATGCAGTGGATAGAGTTTCCAAAATCGAGATGATTGCTGGGTCTATTTACAGTTAAATTTAATGAGCTTAAGACTATTTATTTATTTAAACTGACACAAGAGTAAATTTAGCTTGGTAAGAGATTCAAAATATCTGTAATTCAATACATTCGGCATTCACCCATTCTTAGTAATTAGGACAACTCTGAACCGTGTATACTGAAATGGCTTTTCTGTTTCTTTCTGCACAAACTAAGCTCTTAAGTTTGCCTTGAGGACTTTCAAACTGCTGAACTTTCTTCCAGTTTTATCAAAGCCTGTGGTGGGCCACTCCTTGTTTATTATTGTGTCCATGTTACAGCTACGATGTTATGAATTAAATCAATATAGTAGCCACACATAATGTACCTTTTTCATCTATGTACACATATTAGCATAAGTTCTGTGTGGGGGTTGTATAAATCGAGCAGCTAAGCAGGAAAATGCTGAACCCCACTCCCCAGGGAATTCTGTCATCTCCTTTTCATTTACTTCCTTGAGTAAACAGGATAAAACAGCTCAATCTGCATGAGCCCACTCGCTCTCTGGTCCTTGTGAGGATGAAAACAATAGCTGAGTAATAACACAACAGTTAGGATTCCGAGAGATGCACTATAACACCCCAGTGAGGTTAATGTATGCAATTTCATCTGTGCCTAATTTAGGAAGGAGAGCAATTATCTTTTGACAGCTTCCTCCTAGCTGCTGTTCATCACTGGCTACCTCTGTGGCCTTTTGACTTTCCCTCGAGAACTGAATGAAGCTTTGTGATTAAGTAAACACAATCATACTTGATCACTACGCTGGAGATGCTTCTGTGTTAAGTTTTAGTTGGCACAACAACAAACATGAGAGATTAATTTAGGGTTAATAGAGTCATTGATCCCTGGCATTGATAGACTTTTGTCTGACAGGCTTTTAGAATAGATATTTTGTGACCTTAAATATTTGCTGCTAAATCACTTTTGTCTCATTTTTACCCCTGTGATGCCCACAGACTCCTGTTTTCATCTACTGCTGGCGTGCCTGTGGTGCCAGTGCTCCATGCTGCTGCTGGGCCTGTTGGAGGCCTGCTCTTCATGCCTCTGTGCCCTCTGCTCCTCCTGCTGCCATGCCTGCACTCGCTGGTGTTCAGCCATCCGCGACACGCCCCTGGATGAGCTCAACTGCCACGCCCACTGCCACTCTGTGCTGTTTCAGTCCTGTTGTGAACCAACCGAGTGTCTCGAGTTTTGTCTGGAATGCTGTGAGATCTGTCATCGCAGCTAGGAGGCAGCTGGACCACCAGGCCTAAGGACTCATTTTTAAGACACATGAAGAGACCAATTAGCACTACAAAGATGTTTCTTCCCCCCAAAACATCTAAGTGGCCTTGCTGTGACACAACTGTGTCATTCTTTGCAACCAATAGATCAAATGCTGCTAAAATAATTAACAGGCCCAGACCACAGAGTCCCCAAAAATCAACCCACACAAAGTTATATTTACTTTAGCTCTTCATACACTGCTTCAATGGAGGAAATGTTCTTTATGTGCCAAATAAAGCACATAAGCAATAGTTTGACATTTAGGGAAGTAGGCTTATTCACTTGCTGATGAGACATCTGGTACCTGAGATACCAGATACCTGGAACTAAAACCATGAACCAATTAAGATTTATATTACCATGAAGACTGGAAGCAGGGGGCTACAAGCTTGGCTCCATTCAAAGTCAAAGGGGACCTCCACGGATTTTACATATCAGTCTGTTTACAAGTCTTGGGAAGAGAAGCTAATATTTCATATGTGAAAAAACGTTGTATATAAAGCCTTGAGTGACTCCAGAGGGCTGCACAGATCATCTGGACTTCAGGTGAGTGGCTCGAGGCCACATTAGCTGTATTAGCAACACTGGCTAACTAAATCAGCTCCCGGCTCTTCTGCTCCAGCTGTTGCTTTAATCTGATCCAGTGCCTCTTGAGATGCTGCCTGGGACTGTAAACATAATGATATGAAATTAGACTCAGTTATGTTTTTCGCAAAATATATATATTTATATTACATTTCTTTTGTTTTCCTCCTCTATCTCCTGCTGTTTACGGAGATGGCTATTGAACAGATTCTCCTGCAGGGTTCGTGCACTGCGCTCCTGAGCCAATAATCTCTGCGTCTCACTGTGATCCTCTTCAAGATGGGTGATTAGCATATAAATCACTCATGTAGAAAAATGCACACAAGCCAACCACTAATGCAATAATGTACAAAACACACAATGAACTCAACAAAGCCAAGTTAACTTAACTTTAAAACAGTCACACCAAAAGTTTGTAAAATATAAGCCAACAGCAATGCAGTGCAAACAGCATACTAACTTTAAAACAGTCACACCAAAAGTTAGTAAAATATAAGCCAATAGCAATGCAGTGCAAACAGCATACCAACATGACTGCACATTTAGTTTGAACAGAAAAACAAGTTCAAGCTGGACTACCAGTTTCATGTTGTTGACCACCGTTCTCATCTCCAGCTCTAGGTTTCTGAGGGTGAGCTCCACTTTCTGTCTCTCCTGAACCTCCACCTGATGCAGCTCCTCTGTCCTCCTCAGCTTATCTTTGGTGGTGTTGTACATCATAGTGGCGTTACAGCGATTTTCCTGCTCCTGTTTCAGCTGAAATCTAAGCAATCGCATAAGACGTGATGCACAAACATATGAAAAGAGGTCATACTCGTACTCTACTTTTCAGGAAAAGGAAGTAATTCTCACTTGAGGTTTGTGACTTCAGTCTGCAATTCCAGCTGATTGCACTCCAAGGCAGACTTAACATCTTTAACTTCCTCCAGGGAGCTCTTCAACTCCACCCTCTCCATTTCTAGCTGGCTCACCTTGTCTGCCAGGTACCCATGGCGACTTTTTTCCTTTTGGATGGTGCGCTCATATTCATGAAAAATGTTCTGAAGCTTCACCATGCTTCTTGAGTCTGTGAGATACAGTATATGGCAGACTTCTAAAAATCACCAGTGAATGAACATACTTATATAACCGCTTTCAAGAGTGGATTACATACACATACAGGTATATTACAAAACTATATGAACAAATTGATTCAGTTAAAACATCCTAAAAAGAATAATTATTTTATTATTTAATAAATTAACATTTAAACCAGCTGAGTCAGTACCCAAAGTGGCCGAGTCCAGCTTCTGAATGAGAGTTGATACGTGACGATAGCCTGAAGTGGGAGAGTCAGTGTCATCTGTGGCCGTGTCTGATGACTGAGTGAGTTCATCAAAATCTTCTGCCATATCCACTTCTTCTGGGTTCTGAATGCAGAAACAAAATGCAGTCTTAAGAACAGTCAGCTTGTCATCTTGTACTGTGTACTCAAACTTAAGTCCATGCAGTTACTGACAGAATTTGTGCTTTACCTCATTTTTCTGTTGTCCTCTGGAAGCCAACCTGAGACCAACAAATGCAGAGAAGTGAAACACTGAAACACTCTTTTGAAACACTGATGTGTATGTTCTCAGGGTATAAGAGCCACACAGAAAAACTGTTGGAAGTTTAACGGTATAATGCAGTATACAGTTCCATTTTTGGAAAAATCAGTGGTTATTCATGCAACTACTGTATTCGAGGGGAAATGACTAAAGAAAAACTGTAATCTTATCACTTATCACCAATATTATAAAGGTTTGTTTAGACTGAATGCAAAGATCATTTCCACCTCAGTGTACTCATGCAAATTAGACCACTGGAGTGTTTTGGAAGACAGTTTATTTTTCAGAAACTGCCATTGCACTAACACGACCTTATAACTTACCAACAACTCCAGCAGTTATCTTCCTTCTCCTTTTTTATCTTCTCCAGCATGTCCATAAATGTAGTAGTATAGGTTTTTGGAAAGGCATGAAATCTTTGTTCAGTTTCAGTTGGACAGAGACCTTCATTCGCTCTCTCTAGAGCACATCGATAACTGTTCATAACGAATTGTTTCTTTCCATTGGCTTAATATGCAATGATGATGCCTGTCAAATTCACTTTGCATCCAGTCTAAATATGCTTCATGGGTTAGTGACAGAGAGAATTTGATACAGAAAAGTGGCATACTGCAAATATACCTTCCTTCATTGTCCGACACTTCACTTAAACTGCTATCGTCAAACACAGAGAGAGGATCTCCATTACTATGGGTTTTGGTCTGAGGGGCTCTGCTGTGCTGGGCCCCTCTGACCAGTTCCAGCTGTAAGGTCTCCTCTGCAGCTTTTTTCTCCTGTTTGTTGCTATTGTAGGTCTGCTGGAGTGGGAGATGCAATTGCAGTAGTGCCGCATTGGTGCTATGGAGAGTAATAAACTGACAGTCAATAAGATGTGACATCTACATTTAGGGGTCTTTGGAGGTGTTGCTGAGGAAAGCGCTCATTAAATGCAATCAATCAAAGCAAGTTTAGACTGGGCCCTTTCTGTTGAATGTGTGACTGAAAAATAAATTTAGCTGAACAGCATTTATCAGAATGAGTTAGAAAATGTATTAGAAGACAGCTCCCCCAACACACAAACCTTTGTTAAATTTAAAGGAGGATTATGGAAGTATTCTTTTGAAACTAGGGACCCATAGTTAAGATTTGCTAATGATAACTGTCAGGGCCTAAGTATGTAGAAAATCAAAATAATGCATACCTCTTGGTGGCTGTAGGTTGCTCTTCCTGGTGAACTGCTCGAACTTGACTTGACAGGCGTCCTGATCTTGTCTCAGGTATCTCAGTACCCAATTCTCCCCGCAATGTTCCACCAGTATCCCAGGAGGCACTAGATTTTTGCACCTCTATTACAGTCTTTGTCATCCCTTTCCCAACCTGAAAGGGTAGAGATTTGTAAACCGGACTTGAAAGATTCATCCTTACTGAAGCCAGTCTTTTCAAATGTGTTTGGAGTAGGTAGTTTGTCATACATAATTTAGTGCCTCCCCACCCTTCTGAGACCTAACACCATAGTGTGGTTACTCTATTTGAGATGGTATTTTCAGCTCATTATAAGGACACATGATTCCATGCAATGCAATTCATGCTCTGGCATTCACTGTAACCACCGTAGAAGAGACTGTGTACTTCCAGATGTCCTCCCAAAACTAAAACTACAACCTAAGGAAAGTAAAAATCCAAGGTTTCTTACTAAATCTACAGGAGCTCAACACAGCAGTATTAAAGTACTATAGAAAGTATTATACTTTACATCACCACCTCATTATACATTAGTTGTTGTGCTTTTTGTGTAATAAACAGTCAAACTGTGTAGCAAAGACAGAACAAAAGTAATATTGCCTTTTATGCTCTTTTCACAGACACCCAAACACTCAAAAGGCTGGCCAAATAAATAAATCTATTCATCTTTTCAAGAAATATCTGCATATATCTTCTTCTTCTTCTTACTTAAACACAGCATGCTTAAAACAAAAACACACACAAAAAGCAAACAAACACAAAAATCCGGTAATTTTCATTACATCACCTAGACAGAGTTTATACAGCCAAAATAATTCAACATAAAATAATACATGCAAAGTCAATTCTCAGTGAAAGCTAAGACACTACTAAAGAAAACACAAGACTGAGCCTCCTGTAGTTTTGGAGTACGACCAAGATTGACTGTTAGTTCCAAAGCCTACTTGAGTCAACGCAAATGACCTGTTAGTTCAATTCTACATATCTTTGGTAAGGAGAAACGTGCAAGATTGGCTCTTCTACTTCATATCAAACCTAAAGAAAATATAAAAATTTGACAGAAAATGAACATCTAATAGGAGAAATAGGTTTGGGCCCTTTGAAACAGCTGAATAAAAGAAGTAAGATTAAGTACATGAATGAAATGAGAAAATTAGGCAATCTAGAGGGGGCTATGTGAGAGGCGCCATCCTCTACCTCTTTCTTAAGTTGGGCTTTTTCTTTCTGCAAATCCAGGAAGATAGCCTTCAGCATCCCTACCTCAAGTTTAAACCTTTCCATGTCCTCTTCCAGCTCTTCATCAGAGACACCTGCGACAGATGCTGAACATCCAATTAATGAAGTGGGGTGAGACTTAGCAAATTCCTCAGGATCCTCTTCTGAACTCGCATTGTTTTTCTCAGCTTCATCTAGCTCAGCAATTGTATCCTTAAGGATCAGGTCCATCTGTTGTACAACTTGTTTGTGAATTGGCCCGTGTTTGGTATCACCTTTTAAGAATGGGCTATGGTCAACATCAGACACTGGTACGGTGTGACCATCAGTAAAACCAGTGGAAGCATCATCCATTTTGCTCTCTCTCTTTGCTGTGGCGAGTTGTGGTGAAGGAGAACTGCTATCCACTAGACCATCATCAGTGTAAAGATCTGGCTCTTGATGAATGTTGCTCTCACTACCTGCGGGATCACTGGCCTGGTTCCCATCTTCACACAGTGAGCTGTCAGTTGACTCTGTCACAGAGTCTTCCAGTCCAGATTCTCTCTGCTCAGGTATGGTGTTAAGGACAATGCTCCTTGCTCTGGCTGTGGGGCGCACAATGATTTCTCCTTCGTCTTCATCACTCGACTGTTCTTCTGTAGAAGTATGTTCAACTGTGGCCTGCTTTTCTTCTATGATGTCTTCTGCAGGATGTCTTGATTTAGATAGTTCTCCAAACTTCTCTTTTAATTCACCAGCAACATTCTTGAAGGTGGACTTTACCTCCCTTTTCTCCACCTCTACCCAGAGCTTCTCGTAACGTTTCTCCCATGGAACATCATCACTTGCTTCGCCTCTTTCTTCAGGACTGCACTGATCTCTTAAGTCAATATCCTTTTCTCCGTTGTCAGAGTCCACACAATGAGATGAGAATGGGTTTAGATAGGCATTTAGATCTGACTCACATGTATCTACTGGATCATATTTCTCCTTTGATGGCATGAGTCGACAAGGAAAAACAGAAAACAGACAAGACAAAAATGCAAAAGCCAAGTTTTGATTTTATATGAAATAAAACATACAACATTAAAATGAGCGTGGAGGCATTTTTGCATTTTCTACTTCCTACATATGGAGCCAGTAAATGTTGTTTATATTTCATTATGGTATTTTATAACCATTCACCAAAAATGTATAATAATAACATTGATAATAACCAAATTATTAAAATTATCAAAAAAATTAGAAGTCAAAAACTATGTTCACAAGAATGACAGATGATTTGAGATAAATTGCAACTTGTTTGGCAACACTCCACATTTTTATGAAACATATATGACCTGATGAATTTTAGTTTTGTGGTAGGGAATATAATCTTTGGATATTTCTCACCTTTTGTTGTTGCTCGTCAGACTCTATGTTACTTTTAGTGTCTCTTGACATTGATGAGAGCTCAGGGGAGACTGAGGAGGAGATGGAGAAATGTTATCTAGAGCACAGGCAGACAAAAAGGCCTGCTTAAAAAGGCCAGTGAGCCTTACCTGGTTTAACAACTGCCTGGAACTGTGGCAGACTGTCAGTTTTGACTGTATTGCCAGATGATGTTAAACTGTCTGGTTCCCAATCTGATTCTGAATAGGAGCAAACAAAGAGATAGAAAGTCATGAGTTTATACTGTATGTTTTGTTTGAATGGAAATGTAAATAACAACATAGATGGTCTTACTGCACTTTACCTTTTTCACTCTCTGGTTTATGAAGCAGAAGCTTCCTTACTCGAGGTTGGGGATGGGACCCGAGATGAGAGGGTGTGCTGGAAAGTGTCTGAGGTGTCAGGTGTGCTGCCGGAGCAGCATCTTTGTCCTGCTCTTTAACAGATGGACTAGAGATTTCTGGGAACTCCTCAAGTTGAGGGGAGGACATTCTGCGGCCAGGCAGGATTCTCTTACTAGTAGTGCTAGCCGAGTCCCAGTCTGATGCATCTGTGCAGTTAATGCAAAAAGCCCTAGGTCAGTGAACAAACTTTGACACTGATGTTGCCGAGGGTGGGAGGACAATTTATACTGGGATAAACAAAATTGCAGTCTATCAAACTGGGGTCTCAAAAAAGGAACTACAACTACAAGTGTATAAAGTTCAATTTATCTAATCAGTTAATTTATGTTTATAAACCTGCTTCAAAAAGTGTGATGATAGACAAAATAAAAAAGGTAGAAAAGTCAGTGTTGCAAGCAAATATACCACTTCAGTGAGAAGATACCAAAAAACAAGCTCAAAAGTATTTGAAAGTGATGCTTTAATAATGTGAATATTGGGTGCTATCCTGTAGGTATTAGACAATTTACTAGCAGTGATTTAGTTAAGGATGTAAATACACTGGGTTTAGGGACAGACTAAGGTACTGTAGAATAAAAACCACCCTCTAATCCTTAGAGATGGGCCTAATCCGATCCTAACTGGGCATCACTGCCGATGTTGACGTCATTCACTCATTGGATATCAGGCCGACAGGGCTGATTCACTTACCAATCCACATTGCAGTCCACAGCTTGTGAGACACGTAACCAATCCAGATTCCATTCCGCATCTTACCATACAATGTCGGATTTTGCAGCCTGTTAGAGCACTTAGAGCCCAGGTATAATAATTTCAGAGACTGCTATACCTGAACTATATAATCGAGTGTCATGACAGTTAGCGGCACAGTCAGAAGATGTTAAAGCTATAAGCTTCCCAACTGATATTTGGACATCAGGTGTGAGCCGAATTAAAGGTGATCCCCTCTATTCATTTGCAACTTTACTGGACCCTTGAAACAATGACAGGCGAGACAGATTTTTTATTAATAAATTAATAATGCTCTAATGTTGGCTACATTATCCATAATTACTCATATTTAATATTTTATTTTTAGTGTGATTGTTTTATTGCAATGAAAGAGCTCTTGTATCCGAATCGGCAGTTGTGTATCGAAATCAGATTGGAACAGAAAAAATGTGGATCGGCCCATCACTAAAAAATATTTTATATTTCAAAGATTAACGGGGGCAAACCAAGAATAACTAAAATAAATATTTACTGGCGTATTTACAGAGTGAAAAGAAAAAAAAACTAATTAAATAGGTTATCTTACCTTCAAGATCATCAACATCACCCAAACCAAGCTCTTCCATTAAGTCTGAAAAAGAGAAAGTACAATGTTAAAGCCCTGCTTCAAAATATGGTCTCCAGGATTTGGAATTATGCCAATCAGGATTAGTCCATTTACCGGCCTTTGGGTCGTTATCCCCTTCAAGTTTGCTCAAAACACTAAGTGGTTCCCATTTTGCTTTCTCAGTCTAGTAAACAGGAAAACATAGCTATCTGATGTCAACAGATCACAATGTATGGCATCTTCTATGTCACTTTGTTCCTAAACCTACCTCCTTCTGCACAGTATCAGCTTTATCATCATTACCCTTGTTTACAACTGTGTGAGAGAAGACATGTCTGTTATATTTGAGACAATACAATTAACTTCTTCTATAAAAACAAAAAAAGATATCCTGATGAAGCTGGATGAGTTTGCCAGAACACTGTGAAAGCATTTCCATGCAAATGAGCTCATGGTTAATTGGCACAAAGATACATGGTTAGGCATCAGACAAGCATTAGGGTCCCTGCTCTGGTTTTAAGGGGACACAGGTTTAGACAAGTTCAGCACCATTTTGACATTATTTGGCCCAAAACATACAGAAACCAAGAAAGTGTTGAAAATGTTGAACCTTTGGCACTTTAAGTCATATACAAAAATTGGAATTCAGTGATAGCAGGCAGGACAGAGAGGTGTATGCTGCATGCATTCTCTTCTTATGGTCATGAGGTGATGGTCAGGCCTCTTGTATGGTTTACATGCCTTTCCTCAGACCTGTGAGACAAGACATTCATACCCTCTCCCTTGCTGCATCTCGGCCTGCCTAAACTCCTCCGAGGCTCTAGAAATGCCATCCTATTGCCTTCCTTCCCTCTTAAAAAAGAGGGAATATAAAACAAGTCTACAAAAGAAATGCAACATATCATTGGAAAAGCTGTTTTGAATTATGGGAATTAAACTGATTCACAATTCCACACCATATTCAGAATGAAAATTAAAACACTTAAATCATTACATAAACATCAATACACTAAAGCACAGTTATCTATGTTTATGATTAAATAAGGTCACACTGTAGCATGAAATGGTGCCTGGAATGATGTGATCACCTAAAAAAGGAATAAATAAATGGACCTACTTTCTTTAATCTCTTCTTCAACATTGGACATCTCTTCCAGATTCTGAGATTGAAAGCTCTGCTTATCTTCATGTGGCATTTTGGGGCTTTCAGATTGGGACTTAAAGAGAAAATCAGTCCGTGAGAATGTGTATAGCAAACATCTGATGCTTAATGGTATTCCAAAATGTGTCCTTAATGTACCTCAGACTCCCAAGAATCCTGTTGTTCTTCTTCCTTCTCTAGACCCAGTTCAGACAGGAAATCTATTCAACAGACATAGATTAATTAAAATTAAACACTCACCAAGTAAGTCACAAAAGAGCACAGGATATCTTAAACATGGACAACTGATGCTGCAAAAAACTAACTGCCAGTAACACAGCTACCCCACTCCCTAGGTAAAAGATGATCTGATTTAAATTCATGGTGCAATGATTAAATTCAAAACAAGGCACCTTTGTGCACTTCAATTTTTGATCAATGTACAAAATGATTATATAAACCTTTAGCAATAGGAGTAAAGTGATGCAATCACTTCCTGACTAGGTTTGATTCAAGGCACGGCTATACTGTTCAAAAGCATATGAAAATAAAAGGACAATTTCTTAGAAGATTAACTAAGACACATCATTTTATGTGACTGAATGTAATAAATGTTACCATGTTTTGACATATGTGTTGTTCAAGGTAGCCACAATAATTGAGGGGCTGGGCAGGACTGTACTGTTGTGGGCTGACATTTCTATGATGCACATGCAGCTGTTTGCAACACGATTAAATCATCACTTATAAATAGGTTGCTCATTACCTCTTTTCTTGTCTTTTGGGACTGCTGTCTCACGAGCAGGTGACATGGCATCAAGAGAGTCTCCGCTCTCTTCAAGCTCATCATTTTCCTCTGAGATGTCTCCTTCCTCCTCCTCATCTCTCACCTCTTTTTTGTCATCATCAGGCTCATCCTCAGTGGAATCTTCTTTCTGTGTAAAAAAACATATTATTTTTAAAAATTTATTTCTACAAGGCATCACTGATAGGAAGAAAAACACTAAGTAAACTGAGAGGAAGCATCTGAAAAACTGAATGTGAACTTGTTGAAATAAACTGCAACAATACAACTAAAATCTACCAGATGTTTTCATGTTTTACCTGAATGACAGGCTCTTCAATGTTTCTGAGCTCTTGACTTTTCATGCCTATGCTTTCTGTCTCATCAAGTGAGTCTAAATCAACATCATCAATGTCAGTCTGAGGCAACATTTCATCAGAAAGTATGTCAATGTCTGAATAATGGTGTTGAAACACAGTGACAGATTCATTGGTGGGTGGGCTGAAAAAACCCTTTTCCCGATTTGGATCTTTGGCAAAGTCCTCTAATGATGCTCTTGTCTCGGGAATGATGACATTTGTACTGTCTAGTGCAACATATATAGTTAATCTAGCTTCATGTTCATCTCCGACGTCAGACCCTTTAACTGACTCACTGCCAAAATCATGCTGCAAGTTTTGCTCCTTGCTGTCAGAGCCCTCACTTGTCTCATCGTCTTTGCTGGGACTGTCTTTCTGAACACCCCTGGGCTCTTCTTCCTCAGGGCAGTTATCCTCTGGAGACTCATCATTTCCATCAACAACAAATTGAGGAACCTCTTCATCATCTTCATCTCCATCAAGTTCATCTTCTCCAGGTTCTTTATGTAACTTCTTGTCCATTGCGGTTGGAGTAAAAACACACATCTTCAAGACGTCACCACAGTCTGTAACACCTTTACTTGTCTTTAATGTCTTCTGCTTTTCTGATTCATCACTGTCATCTTCATCCCAACTACCATTATCACCGTTCTTGTTTTTTGATTCCCATTTTTCTTCCATTTTCAACGACTGACTAATTGATTCAACATTACTGTTATCTAGTATTTGGTCTCTGGTTGTGTTTTCATCCTCCGCAGGGGAGAGGTCATTTGACTCTTTCTCAATACTTTCTTTATCTTCTTCTTCCCAAAAACCATCAGAACACTGCGGCTCTCCGGTCTGGTTTGCTGTTAGAGTTGTTGTAGAAACTGGAGGTACTGCGCTTTTCAAATGCAGTGTTGCTGCTTCTGGTTGTAAATCACTTTTCTGATCAAGAGTCTCCTTGCTCACCTCATCCTCTCTGGGTAAATCAGTGTCACTGTCTAATGAGGAGCCCCATGAGGACCCGTGTTTGTTTTCGTTGAGGGCTTCCTTTTTTGATTCATCTTCAGAATCGAATGAAATGTCTATATTTTTTGTACCAACCTCAGGTAATACATTTCTTTGATTAGTGAGCACTGTGCTGTGTCCAAAACCACCAGTTTGAATATCCACTTCTTCATCACTGTCATTCCACACTGAATCACCACTGTTGTTTTTATTGCTCCAGGAGTCATCATTGTCCATTCCTATTTCTTTCTCAAATACTTCCACCTTTATCTTGCTAGAGAAATGCATATCTGTGCAACGGCTGGATGGTATGGGGCCTCCTAGTGAACCCAGGTTTGACATCATGTTTTGGTCTAATGATGATATGCAATCCTTCCCAAGGCTGTCATCTTCATCAGAAAATTTTGATTCAACCCTAATGGCTGCCACAACACAGTCCTCCTCTGCGTTTAATGTTGCTGGAATTGCATAATTTGCTGTCCCATTTGGGTAAATAAGGTCAGTATTTTGAGTCTCTGTTTTAGCATCCTTCTCTGAGGTATCTTCCATACCAGGACTAGATCCACTGCTGTAGAAGTTGTAAGTACCTGCTATATTTTGAATATCAACACTGTCAATAATATTAAGACCACTAGTAACAGGGGGATTTTGTATTACATCAGATCCAGTATGGTTGGCTTCAGCAGAAGACACACAGTTGTCACTGTCCTGCTCCTCACATTCTTCATCATCTTCACTTTCCTCATCATCTTCATCCTCCTCCACTTCCTCTTCTTCTTCATCCTCCTCCTGTTCATCATCTTCTTCCTCCTCCTCATCTTCTTCCTCCTCCTTCATCATCTTCTTCCTCCTCCTCCTCCTCCTGTTCATCATCTTCTTCCTCCTCCTCCTCTTCAGAGTCTTCTTCTTCCAGGTTTCCCTCATGAAAGTCAGATCTTGCTTTACTACTTAAAGGCTGCTCTGAGTGTTTGCTTTCCCCCTGCTCAGTTGCAGTGTCTGCTTGTTTTAAGCATTAAAAGAAAAAAATAGATGGAGAGAAAGATGTCACAGAAATGCATATGACAAAACTTGATTACAAATATTTGACCTTTTCATAGCTTAGAAGAGGGGTCGAGGTCATCTGGGATGGCGTGGAAACAAAGGAACTGGGACGGGGATCTACTGGGTGATGCAGAGCTTTGATAGATGGTAAAGCCTTAGGATGGGATGGGATTCTTTGGATTCTATTCTCACTCTCTGACTCAGATTCTGTACCATTCAAGGATCTGTCAGGCAGTGCAGAAGCTACAGGGCAAGGAAAGAAAATGATTACCACCAGAAATCACAAACTATGGAGAGACACCAACAAGTAAATAATGCTGAAAGATTCTTGGTACCTTCTCCCTTTTTAGATGCAATCATCTTCCTTAGGTTTACCTTCTGTGGGTTCTAAAAGAAAGTACATTAATTAAAGATTTGAACAAATTTTAGAAAAGACACTTTTGAAGAAAAAAGGACCACTAACCTTTTCAATGAAGTCATCATTTTCTGATGAAGGCCATTCATCCACAGCACTTTTTGAAACTCTGCGGAGAGAAATAGAATGGTTTGAGCTGGGAAGTCAACTATGATTCCAAGTTGCAGATCACAAGAGGAAGAGTGTGCTCACCGACTTAGTGAGTCCGACTGAGAGTTCTCCTCAAAATCTGCTGCAACAAATGAGAGAAATGTTTCTTCAGCTGATCAACACTTAATCTAATCTGAACCACTCTGAGAAATGTATATGTCATAATTATTAAACCTTGCAAATACCAAGATTTTGAGCACATCAGAATTTTAAAAAGCACTACAATCTAATCAGCACAAAACGTTTCTTTTTGTGAAAACAGAAGTAGAAGGGGAGCCCAGAGTTATTAACTGTTAATGATCTTTACTGATAAGAAACCACCAGCCTTTGACTAATTTTGCTAATAACACTGATCTAAGCAAGGTAATATACCTTCCCCTGCTTCATTTGCTCCATGTTCTAGATCCAGTCAAGAGGTAATGCATGAAGAATAAATGAAATAATCAAAGTCAATAATGAACAGACACAATAATAATAATAATAATAATAATGATAATATCCTCACACCACTTTTATTCATTATTATGTGATGAAACTTGATCTCCCTACCATCTTTTTCAGTGGCCGGGCCTCCCAAAGAGAAGCCTACTTCACTGTCTTGTGAAGGGCTGCCCAACAGCATTTTTTTCTTGTTTTTGCTTGGACCTTGATGTGATAGGGAGGGTCCATCTTTTCTCTGGGTACCGTGCTCAATGATTAGGAGGGAACAACTACAAGAGAGCCAAGACACATACAGTGTCATTATGTTATAAACCTTAATATGCTTCTGAGATTTCAAAAGAATAGAACTGTAAAAATTGATTACAAATGAATAAAATAAATCATATATTACTCATTTGTGGCCTATGGTTATATAGTTCAGTCAGTTCTGTGTCCCACTCACACCACAAATGTAAAAATTACAGAAGAAATACCATTCTACGTAGGTCCAAAGAAGAAAAAAAAGAACATCTTACGGATGATGTCCATTCATTACTGCGTAGTCATCAGCTGATCGTCCACTGGTATCCTTTAGTGTGATATCCGCATCAAACTTCAAGAGCAGCCGTAACATACCGATTTGTCCACTGCCAGCAGCTATCATTAATGGGGACCTGCATGTGTAAAGACAGCAACAAGGCCAACTATACAGAAATATTACATAAATGTACACTATCAGTGTGTCATTGTTTAGTACTGACTTTTGATCCTGGTCCATACAATCCACATTGGCACCCTCCTGAAGGAGAAATTCCGCCATATCAATATGGTCCTCACGGACTGCAACAATCAATGGTGAAAATCCCTCCTAAAAATTAGATCACAGAGGACAAGTGTCATCACAGTAGCAATATATCACCCTGTGCATAATATCATAAGGGGCAGAACCATTTTTATATTTTATTTCTGAATATCCTTTATTTGCATGCAGCATAGGGCATGTATTGCTATTGTCACAGAAGCCTACAAACTAGGGATGCACTGATCGATCAGAGATTGGAAATGGACGGTTTCCAGTGTAATTGGTCAATCACTCTGAGAGTTCCTATTCTGTGCTGATCAGATTTAGAGGCACGTTGTGCACACAGCGGCACAGACCAAAAGCTAGCGTGTTGCTACTGCACCCCTCGGGGTACGCTGTAATTTGCATCCTGGGTAGCGGGCTACCACATGGAAAAAATTGTACACATCTACACACTTTCAAAAATCTCGTTTATGAACTTTTGTAAACGTTCCCACCCCTAACACAGACACATAAAAAGCACAACACATCTTTCTCACAACAAATATTCAGAATTTTCTTGGAAGGGAAGGCACAGGCGTGTAAGTGAAATGGCTCTGTTCTATTGTGGCATCCTGTACCATGCCCAATACTGCCCAATCCTTAGTGTTTTAGCTGGATCAACTAACAAATGTGTCTGATAACACCATACTAAATCTGTGTTAACTTAAAAGAAATTATACTCCGGAAAGCAGAAAAACATAATCACCTTATTTTGTGCATTGATCTCAGCCCCATGCCCTAGCAGCAGGAAAGCAGTGGAGATGGAAGGGATGTTTGCTGCTAAATGTAGTGCTGTATTGCCATTGATATCCGTCAGGTTAGGGGCGGCATGATTCTCTAGCAGTATGCTCACACAGCGCTCATGCTGGCCCTGCACCCCCTAATAAAGTGAAGAATTTACATGAATGTAAAAAAAAGGCCTGACACAACGCTTGAAACAACGTATGAAAAAAATGGCAAAGTATGTTGTCACTGTGTCTTGGAGTATCATCAGCCAGGATTACCTTCATTAAGGCACTTCTATTTTGATTGTCATATAGGTTAAGCTCAGCCTTGCACTCAACCAGGAATTGCACAATCTCAGCATGTCCACTGGCACAGGCAATGTGAAGTGCAGTTCTGAAAAAGTAAAGGAGAGATTTTCTCATATGTAAGTGTTCTTGTTCTTAATAAAACACAACCTGTGACAATGACTTTTGTAGAGCTCTTTTTAACCTAGGCTTTACTTTGCTAGTGCGTTTGTCAAAAAAACAAAAAACAAACATGTTTTCAAGATTCCATTACTTCACCACAGAGCCTGACAAACTATTTTAATGATTTTTGGAGCACAACTGTTCCTTGCAAGGGTTAATGTCTTAATTATGATCACTGCCATTACATTACTATCATATTTATTTGATAGATGCTTTTATATCAAGTGACTAAAAATCAGCACATTAATATATTGTTACAATAAATAAAAGTTTCATTTAAGTATATCAGCATTTTTGATTTCCTTCAAGAAATTACTGGTGTGACAGTTATTAGCTATGCAATGCTGGTTCAGTACTAATGTAAAAGAGCACATGTCTTTTACTTCTCAAATGGGCTGATAAATATTGGTTAAAGGAAAATTTCACCAACTCCAACAAATTCAACATATTATTTTTCCCTATTACAATCTACTGTGTAAATTGCCTCAGGTACTCAATTTACATCACTCTGTTACTTCTGATACACATAAATTGTAAATGGTAACTAGAGCCTACCTTGAAACATTAGTAGAAATAAAACAATGGTGAGGCATATACATTTTACTTGCTGCTTGTTGCCAGATTAGCACTACTACTACTATTACATTAGTACTACTTTGTGAAAACAATGCATACTGTTCAGCAATGTACTGTATACTAGGGATGTCACAATATCATTATCTCTCTGGCAGTGTAATAATATGTTTAAAGTTTTTTGTTTGTTTGCTTTATTTAAAGTGCTCCAATTAAAAGGATCTATTTGCACAGATACCTTCATCTTCATACCTTCAGAGAACAATTTAGCAGAATTTTTGATCAACTAATGCATTAAACAAAGAAAGCCTGTTAACTGAGTTAAAGGGGATATAAACAAGATAAAAAGAAGGATGTATGGAATTTTATTAAATTACTGAAACTGAGTGCATCACTCAAGAATATTGATTGCATGAGGGCAATTAATACAGCAAAGACTTGCAAAAGTAAAAAGTGCTTTAATTCTACTTACCTGTTTTCCTTGTCACGTTGATTGATATCATTCTTTTTAGCAAGCTGCTTCAACTTTGCCAAATCACCAACTGAGGCAGCCTTGTGAATCTTCCCAAGGTCTTTTTCTTTCAGTTCATAGCCAAGAGAAAGCACACTTCCACTGTCAGGAGTACCGGATGTGTGTTTCTTTTTCTTAGTAAAGCTGAATATCTTCTTCATTGTACACTGCAGCACCACACTGCTTTTGCACCGTCACTAACGTTACCTGTTACTCATTTGGTGCTGTAGGAGCACCACAGATGTATCTCCCATCCCTAAAAGTAAGACGTACAAAGCGGATTAGATCTGCAGTAATGCTTAATGTAAGATAAAGGTTAAATCACCCTAGTACCTTAAATGTGGTTCCTCACACAGTAGTAACGTAGCTTTAGATCGTATACGAGATGCGATTTACCTCCAGTATATAGAGCGGTAACGTAATAACTGGTATAACATTGAGCATCTAATCTGTGAGAGCGTTAAGTAGCGGTAAACACAGCTGTCATACTAACTGCAGCGTTTCAGAAAAGGCTATACTCTTATCTCCTTAAATATAACGTTACCTTACACCAGGACGGCCTCTACATTATTTACCACTTGGATCTGACAAGGCATATTAACTTGTTAAGACTTAGATGGACATAACCTGACACTGCCCCGTGTTATTTATATGAATGTAAAGCTAGTTAGCTAATGTTATAGCTTGTGGCTTGTTACCATGGTAACTGAGTCAAAATGGTATGCTAACGTAATCACCAGACGTTGTCCACTTTGCTAATGTAGATAATTAACGTTACATAAACAAATTATTTTTAATGCTGTTATGTAATACACATTACATCTACTATAACCTTACCAAAAAAAATCTAAATCATGTGTTGCCTAGCAACATTACCTAGCTTCATTTGGCTTCGTGCTGCGCCTCCCACGTCGTCACTTTACAAATGATGTAAACCGCCACATTTAAACTGGATGTGCAGTAGAGCTAAGCACAGCAAGCATTGTTATTACAGCACTCAATTAGCAAAAGCTAATTTTTAGAAGTTGTTTTGGGTGAGATAAGTCGTTGCTCGTCCAACAAATATGTAAGATTTGGTAGCTGATGCTAATGCTAACCTAACCTAACATAACCTAGCGTAATGCAAAATGAACTTAACGCTAAGCCTGCTACGTTAATTCGGTATTAATTAGCTAATGCTAAAAATCAAAGCTGCAGTGAGTAACCGGATACTGAGAACAATGTTATAAACGGGGTATGTAAAGGCACAGTACACCACTACATTTCATTTATGATAAGTACAGCATACTGACTCAAACACTAACCTGTTGATTGTCGGAATCAGACCACTACCTCAAAGCTAAAGCTAACCATCGTGTGGTTAGAAAAACTTGCTGGCTAGTATGTTCTCAACTAACCAATCAGAAATTAGTTAGCCTTAACGACCAATAGGCGGCTTCGATGTTTGTAAAAGTTTGGTTTACAAGCCACGAAGAATTCTTTGTGTAATAGGAAACGTTTACCACGTGATGGAGACATTTGTCATGAAATCATGTCTGCCAGTGCTGCTTTTTCATTTAGAATATGAAACAAAACATGAAAACAAAAACTAGTTAACTATTCACAATTTGAATGTAGGTATTAACCTGCTACTATGAGATGTGTTAATTCAAAACTACAAATAAATGATAAGCAGGTAGGGACCCAACAGACTTGTGGCTGTGGCAGAAATCACACCTGTGACTTATTTATTCTTTTAATTTGCAAGCTCTTCAGGCCAATCGTTTTCCAGAGTGAACTGAGGGGTGGGGTGGAGTATGAGGGAATAATAATTATATTGGAAATAATAGAAACCTTTTTGTGAATTCAAAAGAGGTGACTCATACCTAAAGTCAACAAAGATAAATGCAATTTCCCATGAGTTCAGTTACATCACCTGCAGATCTAACATTAATTGATATTGTACTACTGATAATATGCTCCAAAAATACACTTCCTCATTTAGGGTCTAGCATTGAGTCGTAGGATATCACATGTAAGCAACTTTAAAAGCAGAAATTAGGAAATTTTATCCCTAAATATGCAGATGGTTAGGATATTGCATGCAATAAGATGCTTAAATGCTACAGTGACATCTAAAATAATGAAGTCAAATGTAAAAATTCAGCATTAAATGTTGCAAGGCAAGGCTTACAATGTTAATTGTCATCAAAGCTCTGTCAGAGAGGTGTTGATCCAAGTTTTCTGTCATTTTGTAAAATCTTTGTGGACAAATGAACAGAAACACTTTTGATTCAGTTCAATACCAGTCTATACCTTCAAGAATTTCCATAGAAATGAATTAACACTTTTTGATCCAATGTCAACAGAAAATGAAAAGGTGAGAGAACATGTTTATGGGATTGCATAAAAAATTTAAAATGTGTGTTTCTGCTTCATCAGTAGGGGGAAAAGAGTCGTTATAGCCTAACATTTGGCAGTACTGAGAAATTTAACATATTTTTCTAATGCCAAAATATTTACGCTTTACTGCCAGTAACTACATTTTGCCTACAGAAGTGAAGTCACAATTACAGTGTCTAAAAGGTGAGTTAAAAAAAAGCTCAAGGGACACCAAAACAGAAAGCTTCAAATGTCTCTTGTGCTCAGTTTTTCAGGGTAAAGGTTTTCTTGAAACATCAGGCAAGAATAAAATTTTATCACACTTGTTTATAGGCTACTGTCTTGCCAAAAAGCCCCTTAGATAAGGTAAATCAAAACAGTCGTCTAAGAGCTGTTAGCTGTTCAACTATTGTTGAATCTCCTATTGATCCTGAAACTAAACTTTCATTATTTTCCACAGGTTTACACAATACAGGCAAATAATGGAATTCACTGAGACCTATTTATGGTATTACACAATACACACTACAACAAATTGCATGTCTTTTTAGGTACTGATTATAGATGACAGATATTTTCCTTCATGCTGTAGATGAAAGTTTTTAATTTGATACTGAACTAGACTGTCCAAGCCCCCAATCAGTGTTGCAAAAAAGAGACAGAATCTAGAGAATAGTTATTTTCTTTGTCATACTCTAATTTAATTTGTCACTCACTCTGCTTGGACCAGTGGCATATCTCACAGAGTAGCAGGTGGATCTGTCATAAGAATGAACACCTGGGACACGCTCACCTGTTATCAGCCACTCATACATTTTTACTGTTGTCTCATCTCTTGAGGCGCCTGTCTCAGCTCCTCAAGATGAATCAGTTTTATTTGCTGCAGGTGCACAGTACTATCATTCCTCCAGCTCCTCATCCCTAATTACTAACTATACTCTCAAACTGAAAAGGACTTGTTTCAAACCATGCACCCAACTGTCCTTAGACTGGTCTATCTTCACTGGTGTGAAGATAGAAATCTAAAATATCTGTCTGACCCTTAAAAAGGGTTTATTTAATTTAAAGTTAAGAACAAGGAAAATACAGTGATACATCACTGGCCACTATCAAAAAGCCAAGATAGAATGTAACACGCTCGAAATATGAGAAATTGCAAACATTTTGAGAGTCATCTAAACACAGTTATATAGCCTATACATAATATTTGCACAGTACCTGTACAGAGGAAATGCACAGGGAAATGAGTACTGACAGTACCTGCCACAGTTTGCAGAGTGGAGACTCCGCTCATACACGCCTGTGTTCATCCACTCACTGCAGCCAGTCATTGGCTTGTACCAAATATTCCTTCACCACCACCCCTACAAACACAACAAGCAATTAGAGCAAAGCATTGATACAAATCCACCCTGTTACATGTAGCATAAACATGGATTTGGCTTATCTGTCATGTGATTTGTTGTCATTCTAAATTTGCTTATTAAAAACTGCACCAAAGTAAAGTAATACAGTAGTGATTTAACTGAACTAACATAAATGTACTTATCTCCTCCTTCCTAACTTTGATCATCCTTCACCAAATGTTTTTAAGGCTATAGTATCTGCAGCATACAGTGCAATAAGACTAACAGTATTCAGCCATACTACCAGCTACACAGTGGGGCTTTAATCTACAGCAGAGTAAATACTACTGTAACCTTGTGCTAATATGCTCACACTGACACTGCTTTGAACATGCTATGACCGTCACCTTAGTTTAGCTAGCTAACATCTGGTAGGCTACTTAGCACAAAACAGAAAGCACATATGAATTCAGGATCAGTAACCTTTTCAGTGAGTCCCGCCCTGAATGAACAATGAGGCAAAACAGGAAATGGAGGCTTAGAGGTATTTTTTAATCATTAGTGGCAGATCATTTATAATTGCATCTCAAAATAACATCTTGGACTGAGCATTCACCAGTAATAAGCCTGATTAAATTCTCATCTTGTATCATTTTGCTTGATACGCTTATATATTTCATTTAAAACTTATGCTTCTCCTTCATAAAGTCATGGTTTAGTTTTCCTTTAAACCAGAAAACATGATATTCTCATACTGTATGTCACATGATCTGTTTCTTGCAATTTAACAGCCAGTTACTGGTCTAGGCCTACAGTGCTTGACATTTCCTTGGTGGTACATGAGTGTGAGTAGCTGGGAATTGAACAGGGATACAATATTCACATGGATAAGCCATTTAGTCTGAGGAAATTAGGTTTAAAGCAGGAAGTGAATGATGTCCCTTATCTGTTTTATATGTGAGCTGATGTCATTGATGTTAAGAAGGCATTCTGTGGTAAGGCTAATTAAAACAGCTAAATGACCTTAGACTTTAGGACACTTCATTTTTAGCTCAGGATTGGGCAATATTTAAGGAAGTCGATGCAGAAATATCCTCTTCCACAAATTGTTTGTCATTGCTCTCCCTTTAACCTCGAGGA
>NW_018127887.1:4025155-4043320 GCF_001952655.1 Monopterus albus | reverse complement strand
AGGAAAAGATTCATTTTCAGTGCTAATTTTGTCTTTGTCAGCTTGTAGGATCAGAACAAAGTTGGTTAAGTATAGTACTGAGACAAAGCTTGATGCACTTACTGTATTTGGCAAAATACTTGCTTTCTTTTAAACCCACGGTCCAATGAAAAGATGTCAGTTCGAGTCAGGAACCAGACTACGGGTGTCAGTGATGAGCCAAGTCAGTTTACAAATCAGTAAGGTTGAGAATTCTTGATGGTAAGTTATATTCTTCAATGTACTTGTACCAGGAAAGAATTTGCCAGTGAAGCCAGTTTCAAAAATGCCTCTTGGCTTTAATTAGCATGATCACATCATCATTTTCAAACACATATCCGTATTGCACAAAAAGTAGACACACAATGTGTATTTGTAGTTTTTTTTATACCTAATCACAGGAATAAAAAAGTAATGACATGTTAAGGGTTGCCTAAATCTGTATTCTTTCCTTCCTGAAGTCTGCAGCTCACAGGAATTATTCCTGATATCTTCCTTGGTAATGATTTTCCAGGCTGGTACTATATCCATCTTCACCTCTTGAAGGAGGTCAGATGACTGATTTGACCAGAGAAAGTCCCACTATTTTGCTATAACAATTATATTGATGATTTGTCTGGATGTTTAGAATCGCTGCCCTCAAACTGGGGGACTGTTTCTAAAAAAAAAAATGACATCATGTTAACCTCAAAGTCATTGCTTTAGTTCAAATCCAGTGTGCTTGAGTAAAAAGCCAAAACAATGAAAAAAACAAATTATTGTCTTAAAAGTTATGACTGCTCTAAGACAGAAAAAAGGAATTTCCAGTCTTAAATTACACCAGGGGAATGTTATATTGGCACAGGTCTAGATTCACTCTCACCTATGGTTATGAGCTTTGGGTCATGACTGAAAGGGCAACATCCCAGATACAGGCGGCCGAAATGACCTTCCTCCACAGGGTGGCCGGGCGCACCCTTAGAGATAGAGTGAGGAGCTCAGTCACCCGGGAGGAGCTCAGAGTAGAACCACTGCTGCTCCACATCAAGAGGAGCCAGCTGAGGTGGGTCGGGCATCTGTTTCGGATGCCTCCTGGGCACCTTCCTAGGCATATCCCACCAAGATGGGGCCCCGGGGAAGACCCAGGACACACTGGAGGAACTATGTCTCTCGACTGGCCTGGGAACGCCTCGGCATGCATTCCCCCGGAGGAGCTGGAGGAAGTGTCTGGAGAGAGGGAAGTCTGGGCATCTTTGCTTAGACTGCTGCCCCCACGACCCGGTCCCGGATAAGCAGAGGAAAATGGATGGATGGATAGATTCAGATAATCCAAATTACAGTGCTATGCATGCACATTTTTGCATGTAAAATGATTTAATTAGTTCAAAAGAACCTTAAAGCTCTGCTATCAGTGATTTATTTTATCAGAGGTGAGGCTCAGCTGGATTTTATATCATTTCTGAAAGTATTTTTAAATGGAGATACTTCCATTATCCTTCCAAGTAGATCATAATAAAGTGTGTTGAAGAAAGCTCAACTTGGCTGGCAGGCAAAAACTATGTATAGTCAGTCTAGTTCTTACAAAACATTGCTAAATATCAAAGACTGGAGAATGACACCAGAAATGTGGCTTTTTTTTTGCCTTCCTTCTACAAAGAAAAACAACTGGAAAAATGTGAACATCTGCAAAGAAATATGATTTTGAAAGTAGCTAATATGATACATAGAGTAGGCTTTATCCTTGGTGAGTCTGGTCAATGTGTGAAGGCTTGTCCCTGTATTCAAAGCAGCAGGTTCAGTAATTCACACCATGTGTCATTACCTCCCGATGAGCTAATATATGATCAATGGCAACCTTGTGTCTGAGATTTTCCTGTCCTCTCTGCATAGCCTTTGCATATCATGTTTGAAACATTCATTCATTCATTTTCTACCGCTTAGTCCCTGAGCGGGGTCACGGGGAGGGCCGGAGCCAATCCCGGCCGGCAATCGGGCGAAGGCGGGGTACACCCTGGACAGGTCGCCAATCCATTGCAGATGTTTGAAACAGAGTTGAGCAATATTAAAACAGGGTCCAATGTTCACTCATCAAACTCATGTTATCATATTCTTTTTTTACATTGCCTGTGGGGCTCAGCCATCCAGGGGAAGAAGAGAAAGGGTTATAAAAAAAAAAAACGGCCAGTTAAAATCCAGCTATAATCATATTAAATGTCTCTGTTGTGCTTTTCTCCGGTGCATTTGGCATAACCAGTGTTTAAATGAGGGTCAAGTGATAGTGTGCAATAAACACGGAAGGTGATGGGCTTGAAACCTTCCTAAAAACCAAACTGGTTTCTGTGTTGGCTTGCTACTGTCTGCACCAGACAGCTCAGTCTGAATGATGGTTGACCCAAGAGGTTAGGATTAGACAGGATTAAGAGTGAGGAGGATGGCATGCCAGGCCAGTATCCATTCCATCATTTGAGGCATGTTTCAACTTAGCTTGGCCTTTTATCTGACAGTAAAACAAGACTGCAGGTCTTCTGGCTGTTCACTGACAAAGTGCAGAGAGACACGTCTGCACATACAGTACTACATTGTGTGTTGCATACTGTCATTTAACTTCACAGTACATGAACTAAGATTCCCTGGCACCTACTTTTTAAAATTTCTTTACTTATACTCCATAAACAGCCTTTTAAAAAGCACTTCCCAAAGTTTTTCTTCCTGTGCAACTGATACTGTATAGGGCAGACACACGAGAGGACCTGAAAGTAATATGTGTATTTTTATTTGCCACATTAGGTTGGTTTCAGGCCCTTCTAAGATTTGCAACTCAAAATTATTAATATTTTTTGAAAACCGTGAGTCCTGTATTTCCAAGAGAACTTTGTTGTCAGAAATGATTAATTTGACTGGCAGATTTTTAAAGACTGAGGCCACATCTGTCCCAGGCTAAAGTCAGCACCCTCACCAGCTGATGATCTACAGTACAGTGTGTAGTGAATATGAATATATGAATATTATTTTGTTCTAAAACTTTGTTTGGCATAGTTTTAGGTTTTAAATGTGTTCTGAATGTTTGAAGTTGTTAAAGAATTAGATACAAAGTTCCAGCATCTTTAGATAGTTCTCAAAAACAGACACGTTAATTCATTTGTCTCTTTCTTCCCTGCTTTTATTTTTTTCTGAACTTGGGTACAAATTAAAGATGACACTAAAATGATCATCTGTCAGCAGTTTGGAAGCTCATATGCTCCAGCTCTGGCTGCAAAATGTTCCATGAGAATAGTATAACTCTGTCACACAAAACCTGAATTATTGTTATTATTTAGAGATTGCCATAACTAATTTTCTGATGATTTTTGTCAAAGTGTGTTAGATTCCACATGGGTTTGACCATTTCTTTCAGACTATTTCACCTCATTGAAGCTGGAAACTGCATTGAATTATGTTTGTCCCAAAAGAGGGTAAAACAGTGGCGAAGTTTTAAGAGTGCAGCTTGTCATTAATCACTAACAATGACGTAGCGATTGCTTTACCAGATGCTGAGACCTTTGTATGTCTGAGCTCACTTTCCAACTCACATTCTTTTTAGCAAGAACACGCTTATCCGTGTGCACTACACTAATGCTAAAGAAGAAAATATTTAAAATAGTATTTTGTATTGATAAATATTAGATTTGACTAGATATTTTAGATTTCCTGATGGGCCTCTGCTGCACTTTGTTTCACTAAGGCTTACTCATCAGTAGCGTGAAAATGTGACTGCAGTATTTAGATCACAAATAGGCAGTGCCAGACATCTTATCACGATCCCAGTCTTGGTTTTGTCTTATTTTCCCTGTTGTGTTAGACACGGTCCCTGTCTTTGTTCAGATTTTTATTCAGATGGCTCTCGTGATGAAGATATAATAAGAATTCATATTCAAAGGTGGGTTACAGTCCACATCTAGTGGAATAAAACTGCCTTTTTAGGGTGTAACCTGCAACGCACAGTTTCCCTCTAAGTAGATGTGAGGTAATTACAAACATCTGATGACAACAGGAAACTAATCAGCCCATCGGTGACAAAGAACAAACACCCACACAAGAAACCAAAGGACATATACATATCAACCCCATGAGAAACAACAATATATACCCAGAAATTCTATGACCTGCACTAAATATATATCAAAAGGTTTTTCTCTACAGCAAAAAATTTACTTTTAAGTTCACAAAAAGGACATCATTCATCATTCAGTCCTGGATAGGATGAGGCCTGCAAATGATGTATATAAAACGTGTCTATCTGAAGCAACACTTTCAAACTGTCACCACCCCAGTTGTTCTTATTTATAGTCCCTAAGCTGCCTGTCCTGCCTGTTTTCTGTTCATCCATTTGCCTGCCTGCCAATATACTGTATTTATTTATATAATGCAAAAATCACTCAATTTATAAAATTTTATTCTAGCTTTAGAGGTGAACTGTATAATTCTATATTCTGCTTACTGCTAAACAAATTATTCAATAAATAAAATTTACTTTGGACACAAAATATGAGCACCACACAAACTGAAATATACAACAGTTTTGAGTCTGTATTTTTGATTTCTACATGCAAAACCTGACTCGATACTCTGCTGTCTTTCCAGGGCAAATGTGACAATCATGAAATTAATGAATGAAGCCAAACTATTCAGCAGAGGACAAGTAATGCTCAGCCATGACTTTTCAAACACAGCAAAAGTACTTTGTCCTCCACTGCCCTCACATTGGAAGTGTAATAAAAAACTGATTGGAACAATTACGGCTCCAGCATGAATCCATGGAAAGATGAGGGACTGTCTGTGTCTCCTCTCCTCTGGGTTGATGGTTAGAGCTTTTTCACAAGGTGTACATTTTTAATAAAATAAAATGTAGCAGGGGCCAAATGAAAACATGCTTCGTAATAAAACCCTTTTAATGATAACAATGAGAAACTATAAAAACCTGATTGTGTGTATAAACCCCATCATTATCTTGCTGTTGTATCCAAAAGCAATGACACAGACACACACACACACACACACACACACACACACACACACACAACCTGACAAGGTTATTGGATTTTGTAAAAGGCTGGTTTATCATCAGGGCTTCAGAGCATCTCATCTGTGTTGGTTTAACTTGTCTGGTTAACACTATCACTGCATATTAAAAAGGAGAAGGTCACATGGTGCTTTTTTTGCTTAAAGTAAGACTATATTTGAACCTTTCTGTTATCTTCTTGGTTGTGTAAAACACACTAAAGAATTTGTTGAGGAAAGTGCTGTAAATTGCTATGGCTGCCCGTGCGTTTACCGGGGCATGCTGTATGCACTTCAGTGATGCATGATAATTTTTGGCTTGGCATCAAGGGGACTCTGGCATAAAACAAAAGGTCAGGTTTCCGTGAGATGAAAAGCAGCCCAGAAGCAGTTAAATAATATCAATACCCAAATGTATTCATATAGTCTAGTCTCTATGGCATGAATGTGCTCAGTGTCACATGAATCTTGCTTATCGAATGTGTCCTTGATGCTTCCAGGCAACATTTTCTTTATGTGATAAATTGTACTATATAACATATTTAAAAAACTTGTGTCAGGTGGGAGTAAATCAAACCTGGAGAGGCATATTTGATTTAATGTTAATTTTTCTTGCCTGTTCCAGCCTAGAAATGATTCACTGTAAGTTTGTGCACTTTATTTATGTATCAAATTGCATCATTTCCTGTTGTTATGGTACATTTCTCTGCTTGGTAATTCGTGTTGTATTTGTGTACGGTGCTGTACTGTATCATATCCTTTAGCTTAAAGGATTTTTTTTTTACATTTCTGTGCATTATTTAGATTTTCTTTAAACACTGTGTGTGAAGTTTAAATTTGAAAAGCCATTGTAACATTAATTTACAGTAGTCTCTTCCTTACTAAAGCCTTGCTTAAAGCTACAGTATGTAATGTTTTACAAATATTTTTGTTCTATAAATCTGCTCCAAAACTTGTCTTAATGTGGAGAAGTGCTGTCGAAGCCTCATGTGACCCAGACTCCTTGAACAGCAGTGCAAAGATATTAGTTTCTAAAAGGTCTTGAGTGGGATTGACCTCCTTGAGCAGTCAGTATTTTCATGACAAATATCTGAAGAGCTGGGCAGAACATGGCGGAGCGTAGTAGAGCATAGTGGAGCAAGGAGAGGGAGCGCTGGGAGGAACGGAATGGGTTGATTTGGAGTTTCATGCTAGCACTACCTTAAGTTACATACTGTACCTTTACAGACTTTTGGTATGGGTACAAAGAAACTTCAAATATCTGAGTAGACCGACAAAAGAAAATTCAGTCAATCAGTTTTACCTGAGGCTCACAGAGCAGATTTGTCTTCTACACTACTGGTACTGCTCCTGCCAGTGCTGATCTTATATAACACTTCAAAAAGCCAAACATCCATGCTGTCTTCAGTTTGTTCTGATTGTACCTTTTCTTTTCTCCAAGCTGTCAGCTGTACTGTTAAATAAAACTTTCCGTGTGGGAACCATGAGGTCAGATCCTAAAACATTAATGCTATACGTATTTTACGTTCACACCATAATCTATTCCATATGAGTTGGCTGACAGAACCATCTTCACGGAAACCTCTAATATGAAACATTTGCAAAGCAGCCTGACTGGAAAATGAGACACATCATGCTTAAACTGATGTGAATTTGTGTCTCAAGTCATAGAGTATATAGCGTACAGACACAGAAACAATAGGTGGTTTGCATATCATGTCACATCACTGTGTTGCTGTCGTGCGAACTGCAGATGGAAGTGGCTTTCTACATAGGTGCTAATATCACAAACTCTCAAAATGCCAGTAGTTCATATCATTTACTGTTGATCAAATCAATGGCATCATCAGATCAAATTATACTGGCACAGCAGACAAAGCTTCTCTTCATAACATAAGGATCCCACATTTGCTGTGATTTTCTGTTTATACCTTTTTTTGGTAATATCATTTAAAGTAGCACAATACAGACTGTACTCAATCTCTTCTTTGTTTTTCACTTTCTCCATTTGAGTTCTACATGTCACAATAGTCAAGTGTTTACAAGCCACCTATAAACAGAGGATTAAGCAACACAGATACATTCCCTATTCATCCCTCAGGATGTACAGTCCTCTATGATTGCATGGGTACAAAAAAAGCACATGTAGCAATCAAATTTTGCTGCTGGCATAATGAGTCTGAATATTGAGGTATATTTGGATTAGATTATTTCTTATTAAACTTTAAATCTGATGATTGCCACAGCAGAAAATATATATGTATAAAACAGTTTCCTGCTGTACAGTCTAGATTGATGCATGTCTGGAAGATAATATTATATTGTATTGTAAAAGGCTGGATGATGTCAATAAGATAATTAGATTGCATCAAACTGGTTTTCTAAGCGAAATGCCGTTAGGCAATAAATCATTTGTTCCTACTTTAAAATATGAGTCATTGGACCTTTTCAGTGGCATGCTTGTCAGCTTTTGTTGTTGGTAACAATCCTATGCTCCATACAAGCATACTGCACCTTGGCTGTCATAGAAACACTGGGCTACTTGTTCACGTTTGGGACCAAAATTACTTGATTGGGTTTAGAAAAAGATTGTGGTTTGGTTTAAAATAGCATTCATCATAAATGTTGGATACATGATTGGACTGGTCATGGCTATAAAAAACACCTTTTCACAGAGAAATCAAACACACTCTCCTGTGTCTTCTGACCCATCCAGCCCCTGTTGCAGTGACTTTGATCCTTTTTAGAAAAATATCTGTCTATAGTGAGCCTGACAATATTAGTGCACAACTAAATTGGTGGAGTAACCCAGCATTCCAATTATTTGATCCAACTCAACATACCCACAGAATCAATAGCTTTGGGTCAGACGTGTTTTTTTCCACACAGAGTTAAATGGCCTAATTTTTTTTTAAGTACATTTACTCCTCTATGATTCAAAAGTCCATCATTTATAACTATGGAAACATTTTTCATTTCAAAAGCTTAATTAATATGTCTTTTACATCACTGAAAAACTCTGTGCTCAGTATGTACACGGTGCAGTTACGTGAGCCACAATTAAAACTGAATTAAAATTTGGACTCCTACATCATAAAATCATTTCATGGTATCTTTCCTGAATTCTGTTTTTGCCTAAGAACACTGATGTTCATCAGATGTTGCATAATGGTGCATATTCGTAGCGTGCGTTGTTGCCTTTAAGCAGATTAATATATCCTGCATTATCCCCTTCTCTGCACTGTATGAGACATCTACTCACCCCTACATATGTGTAAAAATACATCTGTCCACTTACTGCATGTAAATGAAGTGACTTCCATTTTGTAACATTTTGTAACTTTCATTCCCTTCTGGATTTGGGCTGAGTGAATGCATCCTGTCCCTTCAGTGTTCCTTCAGCCTGGGTGTATCAAGAGAGCATCAGATGTTTACAGCTACAGTACATTACGTTATTAGAACGGCTTTCGTCTTTTCCCTGAGGCACTTGTTCAGTTCTGTCACTAATAGATTAGCTGTCAACAGTTTGTTTGAAAACATTGAAGCTGAACAGAAAAAAAAAACGCATTTCTCCACCCTTGGAGGCAAGAACCTTCATATTTCTGTTTTTGTCTTGAAACACAAGTCAGAGGACAGTTTGATTTCATATTCTTTAAATTGGTCTTTAATGTCAGCGGCAATAGGAAGGTGCTCTAGGTGATAGAAATTTCCTTTGTTTTTCAATATCTCACAGATATTAAAATGGCTCTGGGTCACTGACACAGACAGACCTTGCTTACTGATCTTTACAGAGTCTCTGCTCTTGATGACAGAGGACCCCAGTCACCACAGGGATTGGAGAGTGCGAATCATGAAGTTTGTCTTTTATATGAGATGTGTTTGGACTGTCATCTAGAACACTGGCCAGCAGCTATTTTTGGTTCATACACAACTATTTAATAAGCCCAGTTCTCCTCATCCTCACCTGAAACAGGGGCCCCTGAGCTTTATGTCATAAGAAAACATCACCACATATATAAACTACTATACAAACATTTTTACAGGTCTATCTATCTATAGTACAGAGGTGACAGAGTGGTTGAGAAGTGGTTTTAAAGACAAGAGCTCTAAATCAACATAAGACTCAAAACCAGGATCTTAGTGTACAAGTAAAGGGATTTCAAATATATGTTTTTGACATGCCACAAATCTGTACTGTTGTTTTGTTATCCTATCTACTTTTACATCAGATGCCTAAATCGTTCAATGTGTTTTTAAACCTAGCATGTGACCCAGGACAGGTTGCAGGTGTGAGCATACTGTACAAACCAGACAGACAGGTTGGAGCATGCAGAGTGAGAGCGGTGTAAGTTGCTAATTATTGTCATTAAAGGTGCAGTTGCCGGTACCAATGTCATCCATGTTCTAAAACCACTGCGTGAAAACTATATAGTATACAGTAGGCTTTTAAATGAATGCCTAACAATGTGGAGTCTTGTCTTTTATTTCCCTACTTTGCACTGTTAGTGTGAGATGCTGCTGTGTTGCTTTATGTATTTATTATCTAAAGGTATAAAAAAATGTATATACTATATTTATATTGTTAATTACATTTTCCATTGTTTGATTCATTTGTTTTATTGTGGTATCCAGTGCCTGTAATTATAAGGTTAACTTAAAATCCATTTGGATTCTCTTAGATAGTGACAAGAAACTTTAAACAACTCAGAAAACCACACTGCTATTCTCTGTGAGGCCTCTCTAACTTCCTCTTTGATGTCGAAGGTAAATATACATAAATATAGACTTTGTAGCTTTGCCATAATAGCAAATAATTGCTTCATATGGCATGTAAAAGATGCTTGCTCTGTCTTCTTTTTAGATAATGGAGCCAATAAATTCACTCCAAGTGGAAGAAGTCCTTCAAGCATCAGACTGGAGCCTGTCCCTTTAAGAAACCTAAAGGAAACAATGAGGTGGTCTTTCACTTTCTACTTCCCAGTTTACATTGGACTCTTGCTAATCTACACAGTCTAATCACTCTTCATTTCTGTGTCAGTAATATGTAAGGATGCACACTGATACATACTGTATGTTGTCCTAAACTATTTCAATGAATTTAATTTACTAATAAATGTTTTTCATCTGTTATGCACACTTTTTATTTTTGTACATCATGGCTCTTTTTAATTCTTTATATCTTTGTATTCTGTTTTACTGGATTACAGGATTACAACCATACTTTGTTAAGTGTGAATAGATTACTTACTCTATGTTCAGCAGCACTGAAATGCTTGAATACAGATTATTCTTTTTGTAGACTTTGAACTACTGCAATACACAACATTACTTGAAAAATATGTTTATGTTTCATTCAACACTACAGTTGAGTGCAAAAGTTTACATCGCCACACTTTTCAAACGAGTAAAAACGAACAAAAATCAACAAAATATTTAATGCACATTCAGCTAGTCCACATGTTCCTTCATCAACAGAAGCAACAGAAATGATAGGGAGTGTATAAATAGGAAGTTATAGTAAAATAATGAAAATCATACCAGTGCAAAAGTTTGCTTCCCCCTTTATGAAATGTTTTTTAAATATTCTGTGTCCTCCAGCAGTTCACAGCAACATTTTGAGAAATGATCAAATCACACTGACCATGTACTGTAATAGAAATATTACCATCCTGTGCACACAACATAACCATGTGACCAGACGCAGTGTGTAATGAGTGTGCAACACGTAGCCTAAGGAATCACATAATGTAGGTTCAAATAATAATTACATCCTGCTCAAAATGTTTGTGTGGTAACTTTGAAGTCATGTATTATTTCATGTTTCCTGTGGTTACTGTTAATTGTTTGTTAATGTCTTGATATTTAGATATTATAAATATTTTAATTAGTGAAGTTGTGCCATCTTAGGCTGATTTTTAAGCTACTGGGGGCCATGCAAAGTGATTACTGTTATAGGCTATAGTTTACTTAAAATAGCCTAAATTATATTTTCCTCTCAGTTTAGTTTTTGAAAATGGAGCCAGTGAATTCGCTTCAAGTGGCAGACATTCAGTCACTCCCTGCTGTCCCACCATCTCCCTCTCTTCATGTTCCTCCCACACTGAGGGATAGCGAGTGTCACCATGTCTTCATTAGCTACAGCAGCACTGACCACCAGTGGACCTACTCCCTCATCGGCCGGCTGGAGTCCTGGGGCCTGCAGGTTTGCTACCATGACCATGACTTAATCCCGGTCGCACCGTGCTGGAAAGCATGTCTGACTGCATCCAGGAGAGCCAGAGGGTCCTGCTGGTTCTCAGCCCAGAGTTTGTGAGGAGTCGCTGGTGTCTCCTGGAGGCCAACATGTCTCTGTTCAGAGACTGCCTGCAGAGGAAACCCATTGTCCCAGTGCTGCTGGAGCCAGGAGTCACAGTTCCTCTCCACCTCTGCCACCTCACCTACCTAGAGGCCAATGACCCTGACTTTATGAATAAGCTGCTCAAGGTGCTCTGCACCCCGAACCAGCAGCTTCAAGGGTCCACTATGGTGCCCTTCCAGCCTCCGTCTATCTACAATGGGAAGGCCCTGCAGCCATTGACTGCTGTCAATGATGAGAGACTCAATAAATGGGAGTCTGGACTATTCAGTGACATGGGGGTGCCAGACCAACTGAATCTGATCAATGAGGACCAGGAGAAATTCAGGAAGGCTGTGAGGATGATCAGCAGTGTTTCTCAAAACAAAGTATGGCTGCGTCCACTCTGGCTAAGAGTACTCATTATTGTTTTTATTATAATATTTGTTTTAGTCATGACAGGTTTTTTTTTTTTTACATACAGTTTAATTGTACTCCTAGTTGGTAATTATTTGCCCAAGAATGAGCTCAAAGATCTTTTGGGATTATTGGTGGTCACTGTTTGTCTTGTCTATTGTGTTAATTTTGGATTAATTATTCTGATTTGTCTCTGGAGTAAGGATAATAGCAAATACATTGTGAGGGAGATGCAGAAAGCTATAGGCCAGGCAAATGTAACCCTCTCTGAGGAGAAGGTGTTGATAGGCTGTCAGTCCAATTAAAAAATCTATATGGTTTATGTTTCTCTGGATGGTTGCAAACATGAGTTTGCAGAAACATTTTCTGAGCAGGCTGGTGCTGAGGACATGTTCTGACATTCTTTTCGTCAGGTTACGCCTGCTGCCTTGCCAAAAGACACTTTCCTTTTCTGCAGCCCAGCTCCACTGGTCACCTCGAGGGAGGAGTGTGTTTCTGTCAGTATGTGTCCCAGCAGCTGAGCAGGGGAGAGTGGGGGTAGGACTATACAGGATATTCAGAATCTATCAGCTGTGCATCTGGGTGTGAGGTGATTTGTAAGAGAACAATTGTATGTTTTAAAAAACATTACATTTTAATCCCAGCTTTTGATAAAATCCCCTTAACAGCATTCTCCACGGCAGCTGCATTTTACATTTCAAATAGCAATACAGTTATAAAGTTTTTGTGATCACTTTCCACTGCCTTAAATGTTTTACATTCAAAGTACATTTCAACTATTTATACAACTGAAAAAATCGTGGAGTATGGTGACCGAGCACCCGGGGCATGCTCCTGAAAATAATGACATTTCATCATAGCCTTAAAAGAAGCATAGTAGATTTTCATTTTTCAAGAGTTCAACAAATCAATTAAATTAATCAATGTTTTATTAGTTGCTTTGTGCACTCAGAAACCCCACATTCCAGTTTACACCACATGATAATACTTGTTTTTACCATCACCAAGAAGGCATTTGTGAAAGATTGTCTTATGCCAAAAGCAATAAATGTTTAATCATATTCATTATTATATTTCATAAAATTGTTCTTCAAGTAATTTCCCTTAAAGCAAGCAAGACTGGTTGAGCCGTGTGTGCAGCAGTTTCAAGCTGAGGCACCATAAATGTAACCTGTTATATAACATTTCACTGTATTGTAAAACTCTGTACCTCAGGCTTCAGACAACCCAAGGTATAAGATTTCCTTATCTGTTGCTCTTCTGACAAAATGTTGTTGATCTTTGCCAGTGATGCTGCCTGATTAGAAATAAAGACCTGTTTGAGATGTGAGTCCCATTGTGCACCACAGAAGAATAATCAATATTTGCTGACCGTTATGACATTCAGTAACCAGGTCCAGGATATGAAACAGAGATACGACATTGTTGCCTGAGGGGTCTTTTGCATCAAATCCTAGCAAGCAGTAAAACAGCACAGCTGGCAATATTAACCAGAGTCAGACCAAGACTACGCCTCAGCAGGTGTGCTGCCTGGGTCACACTATACAGAGGAAATTCTCATAATCTCCATAAGAGGCAGAAATGTGTTCTTATTGCTGCACCTTAGTTAAATATAAATTAGGATGGATCAGGCATACTTGTTCAGATAAATAAAAACATTGTCTTGCATGCATGCATATTGTGGCAAGATAATTGCTCACAGAAATGATAGTCATCTGTCTATTTCTCAAAAATGGCTTTAATTTTCATTTGGCTCAGTCACTTCCACTCCTGTCACACAAGTTTTATTTTTTCCATATTATAGTCTATTTACGTGTGTGCAGATGTACTTAAGAATATACAAACATTAAGTTATTCCCTAATCCATAACAGCTGTATGTAATGCAATGAGCCCTGTATGCTGAAAACTGCATAGTTTCCTAACAAAGTTCACAAATTAAAACATAATGCCCTCATTAAAACATTCCTCTGCATTCAGACCTAAAATAGTGATTCATCTGACCACAGTACACATTTCCACTGTGTGACAGTTCATCCCTGATGCCTCTGAGACCTGGCTGTATACAGTCTACAGTACTGTGAGTTGGAGTTTGGAAGATGGTAGGTAGGTAGAACTTTACTGATCCCAGAGTAGTGAAATTCCAGTGTTCCAGCAGCAGTAAGGGAAAAGGAGTAAGACATTTACTCTGGCTTCTTGTTCAAATTCAAGTGCTTCAGATCTGTTTAACTTACCATTATTCCACCAAGTTAAAAGCAGCATGTGCAACTTAAATGTTTCCTTGGATTTAATTTGTACTGTCAGATCACAGATTTGTTTATGGGAATATGATTTAACTTTATAACTTTATAAATGCTCAGATGAAGATATCAACAAAGCCTTAAATCCCCTGTGTTCGTGGTGTACACAAATATGGGCAATTTATCACTCTTTATATGAAAGCAAAGAATCCAAGCTATTCAGTTTGTAGAATAAATGTCACAGAGATTTAGTAGTACCTAATAACATTTTGGTGGTTCAAAATAAAATGAGTAAATCTCAAAGAATGTCAGGTTTCGTGTAAAGTTATTATGGGAGGCTATGGGTCTGTTTAGTGTTCCCTTATAAAAGGTCCTAAGAGAGTTCATTCTTGGTTATGACAACAGTCTACCACTGTAAAGAAAAGCAGGAAGCACCCACTTGCAGAGCCAGTCTGAAAAAAGATATTTTTGTAATAATTATCCATTATTTTAAAAGTAGTCTGTACACGTGATCATGGGAAATACATTAGACTGGTTGCTCTTTCTTTTTTACTATCGTTTCGCTTCAGCTCTTCCACGTGTTCAAGTCTTTAAGTGGTCCCAAAGAGCAGCTTGCCATTTGGCACGATATGCATCTCAGCAGCTTTTCATTTAATTTTATGGGAATCTACAGGCACGCAATGCCCATGTGCCAAATGGCTACAGTGGCTTACAGGCTACATTCTGCAGATTTTTTAATTCTTTGGATTAAAATCCAACTCATTGTGGTGAGACAGAATGAAGGAAAAATGTTCATACTCTTGTGGCACTCACTGAAATGCCATCTGACCCAGCAGCAAGCCAAGCTGCTGCAGATTTAAACAGCAGACATTACAAAGGAAGAATCTGATCAGTGATCCAACATGTCCTTTTAGTGAAAGTCGAGCCCAGTAGCTTGAATCAAAGCAATAACTGCAAAGCCGCTGGGCTGAAATGAGATGGCTCTGAGTTTGTGCAGTTATCTGGCAAATCATCAATCTTCTTTATCATTCAGAGAAAATGTCACTCATCTCCATCACCAGTTTCAATCATCTCTGCTCTCATATTCTATACAACTCATCTTCTCAATAGAACTAGTTGGGATGTGGGGCGAGCTTTTGTAGAAACTGGTGTGAAAATATGTTATTTCTTTTTTAAACTGTTTTTTTTTCCCCAGTGCCAGAATTTCCGCTGGCAGACAAGAAGGAAATGTGAATGTGTAAAAATATGGTGCAAGTACTGGTCTCTTTACTCACTGATTAGATTTAGTGTGACACTTGGACTTAGATATTTGAGTTTAGTTTGGTTTAGTGGTTTTCAATTGTTTTATTTGCTTTAAATAATAAAATAATAAATCCAAAATACTGGGGGTCTACAGGGGTGTTTAAAAACAAAAGCAGTCATCAGACCCTTGTGCCCTACATTTTAGGGTTACTACAGCATTTATGGGTTGTTTTTCTGGCTTGAACACATATTCTTGTTATTTCCCTTTGAGAAAGACAGGATTCAATGCTTCATGTTTATGGGAGAGGGGGGAAAGTGGAGGCAATTCTTCAAATAATCAAAGAAAACTGTTTGCAATATAAGCAATTTTAACACATCTACCCTATATTCCAGGAGCCTTGTTACCAGAGTCCTGGATCGGAACATAGTCGGGCTTTGAATCTCCCCCTAGAGGGTTGGTGTTTTTGGGTCACAGTGTGTGGATTCACAGACACAGCGGCGAGAACATTGATGTCTACTCTCCTGATAGATGATTACATTGTATTAGTGCCTCCAAGTTTCCCATAAACTCTGATTACAGGACACAAATGTCCACATAAACCACCACATGTGCACATCTGCCCCCACAGGCCTTCAGAATTTCCACTCACCTAATCAATCTCCATAAAAATAACTTCATAGCTTCATTTATATTTAGATTGGAAACAGCTTTCTCATCAGCAATGCATGCACATTCTTTTAACTATCTTACACTGATTACTCAATGCAGGATCCTGACTGAAAAATTATACGATCCTTTACGACCAGTGAGGGATCGAGTTTTGCAGAAATATATATATATTTTTTTTAACTTGGCTTTAAAAAACAGGTTTTTGTTTCTTCCTCGTTGGATGGCGTAAGAGACTCTTTGCTTTGTGAAAATCTTTTGCTCTTCCACCAGCTTTTCCTTTTTGACTGATGACAGTACTTCAGAGCATCCTCCAGGGAAATATAGTGGTAGTTTTAGTGATGCACAAAATAATGTGATCCCACAGTACATTAAGTGAAAGTCATACAATAGGATTTATCTTTATCTTTTTCATACTCACCAAACCATTCCCTGTGCCTCCTATAAAAGCATCTGGATTTGTTGTTTCTCTACATTTTATTTAGGTTTTGTAATCTGTCTTGTTTTGTATAATTACATTAATATCAAGTAACTATAAAACACTTGAAGCACAGTTTTGATACTTAAAGCAATACTTCACAGCTGAGGTGTAATTTTTGTTATTGCTCTAATGCTAATGTTGAGGAGATAATATTTACCATGTTCACCCTTATAGATTAGTGTGGTACTGTAGCATGCTAGGCTAAATTGGTTACAGGTGTAGGACAAAATATCCAGTTAGGAGAAAAGAGAATTCCTGCTCACTGACTCTTGCAAGCTCCCAAAAATTATTTATTGCATTTTGTTGTTGTGTTTCAGCCAACATGGTCTTCATCAAAACATTGCAGATATCCGTTCAACTAGTAGCATCGCTCTCTCCACAAAGATCAATCTAGTGGAGCTATATGAAAAAGCCAGATGTTCAAAAATCAGTAGAATTCATCCTTTATGTCCATGGTAATAATTTTGCCTTTAACAAAGTCACCGACTGACAGACAGGGTGGTATTGCCACAATGCTAGCATGGTTAAAAATGTTCAACATTTTTAAATGCAGCTATAAGTACAGTGCATTACGTTGGACACTGAACAATACTAGGGCATTTCTTGGAATATTCTGCTGGTAGCCATCCATTTTACTGAGTGATTGATGTTTTTTCTGTTAAGTTAAGATGGAGTCAGACTTCAATGTCAACAACTGCTCTCTTTGCAGAATAAGTGGATCTGAAGTCCAGAGGCAGCCGAGGAAATGGCCTGGATGCGTAAGTGACCCCGAATGTACAGTAGAAACCATTAGATGCAGCCTGGCTATTTTTGTTGGAGCAAATAATCTATGGCACATTTTGAGGAAAATAAAAACACTCCCATGTTTTCATTTTTGTGAATAAAAAAGCAATTTCATATCAAAGTAACAACATTATTACCACTGACAAAAATGTTCCCATTGCACAGTGATTATTTTCCATCCATCCATCCATTTTCCTACCCTTATCCGGGACCGGGTCACAGGGGCAGCAGTCTAAGCAAAGATGCCCAGACTTCCCTCTCTCCAGACACTTCCTCCAGCTCCTCCGGGGGAATGCCGCGGCGTTCCCAGGCCAGCCGAGAGACATAGTCCCTCCAGCATGTCCTGGGTCTTCCCCGGGGCCTCCTCCCGGTGGGACATGCCCGAAACACCTCCCTAGGAAGGTGCCCAGGAGGCATCCGAAACAGATGCCCGACCGAGCTCATCACCTTATCTCTAAGGGTGGGCCCTGCGGAGAAAGCTCATTTCGGCCGCCTGTATACGGGATCTTGCCCTTTCGGTCATGACCCAAAGTTCATGACCATAGGTGAGAGTCGGAATGTAGATTGACCAGTAAATCGAGAGCTTCGCCTTACAGCTCAGCTCCTTCTTCACCACGACGGACCGGTACATCGACCGCATTACTGCAGAAGCTGCACCGATCCCGTTACATCCTTCCCTCACTCGTGAACAAGAACCCAAGATACTTGAACTCCTCCACTTGAGGCAGGAACTCTCCACCAACCTGAAGGGAACAAGCCACCCTTTTCCGACTGAGAACCATGGCCTCGGATTTGGAGGTGCTGATTCTCAGCCCAGCCGCTTCACACTCGGCTGCAAACCGCCCCAGTGCACACTGGAGGTCCTGGTTTGATGGGGCCAACAGGACAACGTTTGAAATTTAATGTTTATTTGTAGGTAGTTTATGTTAGAACTTTATTTGTCAAGTTATGTTAATTTCTTTATATTTA
>NW_018127887.1:4018572-4024836 GCF_001952655.1 Monopterus albus | reverse complement strand
ACCGCTCTTAGTCTGACCCATCACCCAGGACCTGTAAGCCTTGGGAGACCCTACCAGGGACATATAGCCCCCGACAACATAGCTTCTAGGATCACTCGGGTACTCAAACCCCTCCACCACAATAAGGTGGCGGTTCAAGGAGGGGCAGTGATTATTTTGTTAGTTTAAAATCACATCCAAGTATGTCTGATGTTGAGAAGATGTGACAAATGAAATGAGAACACCCCTATATTCTTATGATAACAGAAAAATGTATTTGCTTTCACCTGAAGCCCAATTATCATAAAATGACTTGTGTCACATTGTGTTAGACAGAACACATAACAACTTTGTCAGGCTTGTGTAAGGTTATACAGAAAGTGAACAAAACCATGCAACAATATCTGATATTGGTGTTGGGTTTTTTCCTGCTTTTTACCTGAAGTGATCTCAGATTCAGAGCAAGCAATAACTGGATGCTAGTCCTGTCATAAACATTGTCATTGTTAAGCTTATTATATGCAGTTTTTGTAGAAAATGTGTAATAGAAGTGTATTTGGTTTTGATTTGTTTCACAATTATGGATATCCACCTTTTCTCTGTGGCCATTTTTATTAAACACTGTTCTCATTTCAGTATGAAACATCCAAACTTCATACCTGTGTGTGATTGTTGAACAACCCATTCCAAAACCAGAAGCATTCATTTGTTTCATTAAAACAAGTCTTTTAAAGTCTTTTACAAATGATTTTGAGACCTGGCTGCAGGGATTTCTTCCCAAAAGGCATTGCTGATGTCAGGGCTCTGTGCAGGCCAGGCAGGTTCTGCCACATTAAAGTGGAAAAACTAATTATGGACCTATTTTATGTGTTGGTGCAGTATCAAGGTGAAAAAAAGGAAATGTTGACACAAATTTGATATCATGGTAATAATTTCCTGAACTAAACAACCAGACAATATACTGAAATAAAGAAAAATCAAAATCGGTTCTTCACTTAACTGTTTTTTTAGATCTTTTCATGTTGTAATTCATTTTTACTAGTCAATATATAGGCCACCGTTGTCTACCGTATTCAGACATACAGAAGGTAATTGGCTTCAAATAAAAGCAGCTACACTATGGTTTTCATGATCTCATCCATAACTACTGTAACATGTACTTGGTTTGGATTTTCATGATTATAAACCTGAATACTGTGTTTGCCAAACGCACAGTATATGTCATTTAGGTAGTGTGACAAACTGAAAGGGTGTTATAATGTTCAACTTTTAGAAATTTTTCTGTTTTGTAATTAAAATTAGAGAGATACAATGAAGATTTGACAAAGTAAAACATTTAAAAATAGGCCGTGAATTCCCTTCTGAATGCTAAAACATCAGTCTTCCCAGAGAATTTGAGCAACTCTTACAAAACCTTAAGCCCCTGAGGAAATTAATCAGAAACTAATAAGACTGACCCCTCTGACTGCCTGACCACACAAAACGCATTCCCACAATTCCTGGGCCCAAACAAACACTCCACAGTTGTAGATGGTGCACATGGTGGTGTCATGAAGCAGAGGAGACCAAACAAGACTGAAGCTGTAATAACAGCACAGAACATCTCTGGTGAACATTTCAAAAAGAAGAGATGGCAGTAAAGGCCTGTGTGAAGGGAGACATCTGTGCTGCAGACCTTAAGCCCCAGCAATTAGACAAAACTGTAGCAAAGTGGAGGAGAGAGTAGAAATCAGATAGAAAAGAGGGCTCCCATGAGACGAGGCTGGCTAGTTAGTCAACAGAAGCCTGTGGGATCTGAAATGTTCCCATTGTGGTTCTGATGTGAAGATTAGCAGAGACCGATACAGGCATAATTCAGAAAACTTCAATATACCATTAAACCAGCCAGCAGGACATTTAGGAGGGGAGCTCCAATTTGCATCACCAGGAAATGAAAGAGAGCTAATCTGGATGATGAATGCAATGTGAATGCAATAAAGATAACCATCCTCGCTATCAGCACATGGATCAGACGAGCTGAATAGCTGCCAAATACCCACAACCATTTGGTAATCATTTGCTGCTATTGTGCTTGTGCAATGGAAACTGTAGTGAGCAATTGTGATTGCTGTGGACACTGAGGTGGCATCGTTAAAGATACCAAGACAAAGAACTGCATCCATCATACATAATAATGGCATGTGCAGAGTTTTCCCATTCATCTGCCAAAAAAGGTCAAATTTCTCTGTTCTGTTCAGAGTTTTATTGTGCTCATCTTTAATCTGTGTCTACGATGTGCAGTTAAACATGATTTTGTAATGCCACAACTGGTCGTAGTCCAATACAATAAAGTCCAGTGCAACTTGTAGCAGTGCAGCGTGGAAACTTGAAACCTCTAGTGGTCATACACTGAGAATGGACAAACTGACAACAGCCACTTAATGGGCTGATAACATTTGAAGCAAATGACTTTTAATGAACTTCTGAAATGGAAAGTATTTGCAATGTATTCTGGATTTTTCAGAGAGGTAGAATGTGTGGGCCTAGCCTAATATTTTACAATTTTTGAACTAGGTAACTGAGTTTTTTTGTGGAAACAATTAAATCAGACACATTATTAACGAAAGAAGAAGTGTCTTAAAATATACAGCATATGGAGAGGATGTTTGATGGATTTCATGGATGGATAAGACAAATTACAAGTCAAAATAATTTCTAACTTTGCTCCAATGGGATCTAGCTACTGAAATAAAAAAAAATCTTATGGTATTTGTCCGGTAAATGCTGCATCATAATAATTGTGCTCACCTTACAAAAAGGGATGCTTCCACTCAAAGTTAGGGGAATATGGCATTTACAAAATTTCCTTTGCACTTGCTGGAAACACCATAAAATATAACTATTGCGTTATATTACACTTGTTATTTATAAGCTGCTTAGGTAAACAGCAGGCTAAACAACTTACTCACTTGAAATTTTGCTGTTGTGATTTGTATTGACACATTGCACACAAAACTGCTTTATAAACATGTGGCCCATGCCAACAGTGGGAAAAACGGTTTGTGGAGTTTGTGTACACCGCCCAGAAGGGCTTGGCTGCACACTGCAAAAAACGATTACCTATCATAATGAACTTTAAAAGTGTCCAAAGATTTCAAAAAAATGCATTTTCACACAAATAAACATGAAAATATAAATATATTACAAATATTAATCCTCTTTGTTTATGTTACATATCTTGCCTGTAGAAACGTTTATTTTAGAGATTACCGCCAAATCATGTTTTTAAGGTGTATTATTTTTTGCAGTGTATTCGTCATACACACATGCTGTGTGAAATCTGATTCCAGTTGTTAGAGCCCGGACAACAGCCACAAGACAGACGGCAACAGGTTCCGTCTGTGAGCATCAGGTGGAGCTATATACGGATTGGAGAGGAACTTCACAGTCCCTCTGGCACTGTATCTGCTAGGGCGCACACACGGACAGTGCCATCACACTCCTGATTACGCGCTGCTCCTGAGCGGAGGGATCCAGTCTCTGGTTTTCAGTCTCACTAATGACCTAACCATGGGAATGCCTGGAAACATAACCGTTCACCCGAACGGATCTGATCCGTTTGCGAGAAACGAAGAGGTGGCCCAGATCGAGATCATGGTCCTGAGCATCACCTTCGTGGTTGCTGTGATTGGAAATGTGAGCGTCCTTCTGGGAATATACAACACCAAGAAGAAGATGTCGCGGATGCATCTTTTCATCAAACACCTCAGCCTGGCTGACCTGGTGGTCGCCTTCTTCCAGGTGCTACCGCAGCTCTGCTGGGAGATCACCTTCCGCTTCTACGGCCCAGACTTTCTTTGCAGGATAGTGAAGCACCTCCAGGTGATGGGGATGTTTGCATCCACGTACATGATGGTGATGATGACCGTGGACCGTTACATCGCCATCTGCCACCCCCTGAAAACCCTACAGCAGCCCACCCAGCGCTCCTACATTATGATCATCTCCACGTGGATGTGCAGCCTTGTGCTCAGCACGCCGCAATATTTTATCTTCTCCCTGAGTGAGATCAAGAATGGCTCTGACGTGTACGACTGCTGGGCGCACTTTATCGAACCCTGGGGCGCCAAGGCATACATCACCTGGATAACTGTGGGCATCTTCCTCGTGCCCGTGGTCATTCTCGTGGTGTGCTACGGGTTCATCTGCCACAGCATATGGAAAAACATCAGATTCAAGAAAAGAAGGGCTGGTGCTACAAACAAAAACGGGCTAATTGGGAAGGATTCGGTCAGCAGCGTCACAACTATATCAAGAGCCAAACTGAGGACCGTTAAAATGACGTTTGTCATAGTTTTGGCGTACATTGTTTGCTGGGCGCCGTTTTTCATAGTGCAGATGTGGTCTGTCTGGGATGAAAATTTCCAGTGGGATGGTGAGTTCTGAAGCAATGGAACAATAATTTATTAATCGTAACTTCATTTAAAATTCCCACAGATGTATGATGTTCGGCCAAAGAATACCAGCGTAGATAAAACACTTGGTCACTTGCCACTAAATGAAAAACTCATCAAAGTAAAACCCAAGTACGCACGGTTTTAGCGCGCTTTGATGCGCCATGCCAAAATGTGCATAAAGAGGGTAAATGTCGGAATTAAAACCAGAATAGACAGAATGCTCTACTGTGAGCCTTCAACAATAAGACGAGGCAGCAGATCATTTATCACATTTATCATACCGTACCTTTTGTTCAAAATGTTATAACATGAAACAAAAACATTGCTTTTGCTTTATGAACTTATTTTCAACAGATTCGATGTCCAGCAATAAGATGACGTCACTAATATCAAGAAAATTACAGTTTAAAAGTATATAAGCCTTTTTAAAAACAGAAACAATAACTTTTGTAACAAATAAACTTTTTGAACTTGCACATTTTACACTTTTTCTCTTCTTTAAATTTGACCACCAGATGAACTTCCTGCATTTCTGCTGCCCAGTCTGTACCAGATGTTTTGTGGATTAATCGTTTTCCTCTATCTTCTCTCTGTTCTCTAGAATCTGAGAACACAACAGTGACTCTGTCTGCACTCCTTGCCAGTCTCAATAGCTGCTGTAACCCATGGATATATATGATCTTCAGTGGTCACCTCTTCCAGGATTTTGTGCACTGGTTCTCCTGCTGCCACAAAATAAACACTGACTTTAAGAATGAGGATTCAGATGGCAGCCTTCGGAGAACAACGCTGTTGACTAAGATGACCTGTCGGAGCCCCACGGGCAGTACTGGCCACTGGCGGGAGCTGGACAATTCTCCTAAGTCTTCCATGCAGCCAGAGTAAGCGCATAGCAAGGCACCTGTGATTACTGGGGTAGAAATGAACACATGGCACCAAAGTAGACATAAAATTTCACCACATCTTAGTGAGAGACATACCCTACAGTCTCTAAAACCTTAAAGCAGATCAAGGTTTCTGCATGGAAAACATGCAACCAAGTGAAAAAACAAGGTGTAGGACTGAGAATGCGTAAACACTAGATGCTGTCATTTTGTTGAATGAAGTCGTAATACTTTTTTCGTTTTTGAGTCCCAAAATGATTGATTTTAATGCCTTTAAGATAAAGCACTTTTCCAGGAATTGTATTTCTTTTACTAGTGGTTATGCCTCCCTGCCTTTCCTGTTTACAAAGATAAAAAATTACATGGCAGCCAGGAGGCGTCTTTTGGTGAAAACAGCTCTACCCGACCACATGTCTCCAAGTACCAGAGGCAGCCACCTCATCCTTTGGAATTAGCTTTTGTTGTTTTACTTGAAACCAGATTGCGGTGGCTTACGTAAACAGTCAGCTTTAAACCCAGCTTTCCTTTGACCACACAAAAAACAAGCATCACATTTGTATAATTTCCTACAGGATTTGTTTGATGTTGCAGCAGGCAACCCTTTATTTGCATTCCTGAAGGATGTCTTTCTTTTCTCTTCAGCAGATGCTGATGGATTCTCTTTGAAAACACCATTTACACACACAGATGCACACAGAGATGGCTGCACAGGGGCTGGTGGGGATTTTGACAAAGTGCGATTGGCCACAGCTGGAGGAGTCTACCTACAGACCTGTTGTTTGGCTAACACTAAATGTTGAAGAAAAGCTCACACTTTCCACACACTCTACGGCAAAACACTTCCTGATTTATTCCTGACATCCTGCTCAATTGACTTGGTTGGGGTGGGGGTGGGTGCGGGGGGAGGGGGGGGGGGGATCTGTGTTTGGGCCTAATTTGCACTCCAGATGAAAATAATTTCCTGG
>NW_018127887.1:4017033-4018509 GCF_001952655.1 Monopterus albus | reverse complement strand
TTCTGTTTTGGCCTAATTTGCACTCCAGATGAAAATAATTTCCTGGACATTAATGTGATGTGCTGCACTATAATGTTTCTCAGACTTTCCTAATAACCACAAAAGAAAATAATGTGTCAAGACTTTTATATCTGTATAGTCCTGTATATTAAAAGGCTTTAAAATATCTGTAAATAGAAATAACATATGAAAATATGCTCAGAATAAATTCTGTTCATCTGTAATGCTTGTGCACATGGAAAAGAATCTACATATCCTATGAATGTACAGTGAAATACAAATATTGATGTATTGAATACTACACCGGGTTTGTTTCCTGTTTTCACCTCTACAACATGGATGAGTTCATTGCTTATGCTTCCTGTGGTTGCTACACTACCATAGAAATCCCTGGCGTTACTTACAACAAACATACTTAAAAACGTATATTATAAGCAGAGTGTGTAACTGGATAAAGTACTGTATAATAATTTTGTCAGGCTGAGTTTTTACATTTTTCCCTGTCTTGCTGAAAAACACATCTCTCCTCTTATGATATCACAGGCAGTGATATTACTTCATTTGACACCTTATGCATCAATAGTTCATTTGAACAACATTTTTAATATAATGGATGATTACTCAGGATATGTTACATTTTATTTATCATGTTATGTTATTATCATTTATTACTCTGTGCAAGTCTCATACTGCGTATTATTCTGAGCAGCATTAATTGACCATCTCCCCCCCTGTAGTATCTCTATGGACCATCTGACCTTACACCACAGGGGATCAGCTGGGATTATACCACTATCTGCTCTACTTGAAGGAGTATAAAAGTGGTATCGCTGTACATCTAGTGAACACATAGTCTGGCACTCGCTTTGCATCTCATTAGATATGCCAATCATGAATTAGCACACCTCTAACAGACTATCCATGGCCAGGCTGAGGTCATTGGTCAGAATCTGGAAGAAGGCTGTGACTGAGTTTCTCCAGAGAGTCGCGGAAACTATGACTCCAGGATGAGCAGCCATCAAAAAGACAGATCTTATTATTAAGGAGCAAACAAAACAAGTAGCGCTGCCATAAGAGGCTCTTTGGACCAGGAAAACTCTACATTTTCTGCTCCTTCCATTCAATACATGTGTCTAAAGTGCATCAATTCCACCATAAACTATAATTTATCAACATCATCACTGGTTTCCTTTGCACTTATTATTTTGTTACAACACTGTAGAAAAAATGAATTCTATATAATTCTATATTCTATATGAACTGTATAGCTTCCCATTTGTATTCAGCTCCGTCCATCCATCCATCCATTTTCTTCCGCTTATCCGGGACCGGGTCGCGGGGGCAGCAGTCTAAGCAAAGATGCCCAGACTTCCCTCTCTCCAGACACTTCCTCCAGCTCCTCCGGGGGAATGCCGAGGCGTTCCCAGCCCAGCCGAGAGACATAGTCCCTCCAGCGTGTCCTGGGTCTTCCCCGGG
>NW_018127887.1:4007062-4014468 GCF_001952655.1 Monopterus albus | reverse complement strand
ACTCAAACCCCTCCACCACAATAAGGTGGCGGTTCAAGGAGGGTTGTAAGTCACTTTTGGCTTTTCCCCATTTAGGGGTCGCCGCAGCGAATTGTCACACTTATGACTCGCATGTTGACATTTGGCACATTTTACGCCAGATGCCCTTCCTGACGCAACCCTGACTCGAACCCGGGCTGCAGTAGCGAGAGCGCTGTGCCTTAACCACTAGCCTACCAGGGATGGCATTGTATTCAGCTCCCAGGGTAAATAAATTCAGCTCCCAGATAAATGGCAGAAAGGCTAATGTGTTCAGAAAGAGACTTTGAAGGGAAAAACAACATAGGCCTTTATGTCTTTTTGTTTCACCCCTCACTGACTTCCCTCTTTTGAGTGAAGTATCAATACACAAACACAAAGGACACAAAAGACATAAAGGTCTATGTTGCCGTTTCCTTTCAAAGTCCCCTTTTGAACGCATTTGTATTGAGTTTCCAGATAAATGGAGTAAAAAAGCTGCACTTACATGGAGGTCACAGCGCTCTGCCAGATGTATTGTATGAAGAATCACTTACTTTGTTGTCTCTCAGGCATAAAACATGACTTCAAGCAGAGGTTTTTTGCTTCTTGGCAAACCCCTCCACATTCCAGGTGTGTAAAGAGCCGCTGAAAGAAAGTGAGTCCTCAAAGAAAACATGTTTATCTCATTTAATTGGATGCAAGATTGTTTAAAGGTGCTCTCTTCCATGAATTATATTAAATAAAGCCTTTTTTTGGATTGTGCATTATGTTGGGACTAGTGCCAAGAAGATTGCAACTTCCTTTATCAACAAGTAAACAACTTCTACCATGTTTTCCTTATGGGAAACAAGTAAGGCCTGTTTTCTGTTACAGTATAGACACTGGCTTCCCTCCACCTGGCCTTTCCTCAAACCAATACCAAAGCTACGTTTGGCAGGCCAGTGGAAACAAAATGATTTGATGTATGTAAAGGCACTTATTCAGACAACGATGCTACTTTATGACAAAGGTCAGATCGTTAGGAATGGAATTGGGTCACTGTTGCTTTCTTTGTTCATCAGACATCGGTCTTTCAGTACTCTGTTAGTACATCTCAGTTAGATGAGACAAGGCTCTGGCAGCATCTCAGCGTATCTGCATCCATAAAACCTTTGCATGTCATAATACCTGTGAGAAAAATATGAGAAAACAAGTCCAGGTAATATATTTGTGACTAATAGTCTAAAATATGTTTTAATGATAAATTAATTTATAATATACATTGTGATGTTGTAGTTATGGACGTGTATGTCATTTAAAAATGTTAAACTTTGTTTTGGACACTACTGTAGCAGACAGCCACCGACACATGCAACGTATTCACAGCATTGATGTTGCCTAGAAACCAACAGCAGGTAAAACTGGCTCAATGGACAGTAACACTGAAGTGCCACTATAATAGTTTTCCCTGCTCGTGTCCATAGGTCAGGAATAATTGAACCTATTATTCTTATTTGTGTGCAGCAATGTCACTAGCAGAGAGAGATGAGGCGTTGCTCCTCCAGCCTGGTTAGCGCTGCATGATCAGAGATGAGCTTGATGGAAGCGTGTTCATTGAGATGAACAGAGACGTAGGTGGTACATTAGTGCAAGTTGGTGCATAGTCAAAATAATTGTTGATTAAGGTGCATCCAGGAATAACAATACATTTGGATATTAACAGAGGTTTATTTTTTCACCTTGGAATTAGTGACAGACAAAACAACCTCAACCCAAATTTTCACTTAATAGCTTTTGTGGGATCTTTCACAGCCAGAGTTGGCCACGTTTTGTCAAACGACGATTTCCAAGGTCAAGAATGAACTTTCATGTTTAAACAGAGTTCTCACCAAATTGTTTTGTGTATCCCTGAATGCATCCTTATTTTATTTTTACTTTATTTTATTTTATTTTTTCCAAGCATGTAAAGATAAAATAGCATTACAGAAATAAAATTGTGAGAAAAGAAAAAAAAACTAAAGAAAAAATAATGCATATACAATACAAGAAAAAGAACTAGTAACAATATAAAGACAAAATAGTATACAATTCAATCATATCACATTCATAAAGTACATTACAGACACTACCACCATTACATGCTTGAAAGGGAGTAGAAAGAAATACACACTTATCTAGTTCTACCCCCTTTCTTAGACCATGGTATAGTTATGTCAGCGCCATCAAACTTGCCAACAACCACCAAGCCCCCTGAAACCGCCAAGGACCATCCCTGACATGCACCCGACATCCAGCACCAAACAACCTACACCACGGTCACTCCACTTGCACTCTAATACAAATTCGTCATTATCCTGAACGTCTGAATGCATCTTTGAATGTGTTGAAAGGACAAAACATTTGCAAATGTTTTATTATATTTTGCAACCTGCATTGTTTCCCTGGACCAGCATTCTTCATTTTCCCTGCCTTTTATTAGCACTTTCCTGTTTCTTAGCATCTTACTGCCACCACTTGTTCAAGCAGTGAAAACGCATGAAACTGATGGACATCATGTACAGCAGTTCACATGCACTACTGATCCAGCAATTGTCAGGAAAAGGAATTGCATGCTCATGGATCACAAGATATGGCCCTTATACATAGTAAAGGAGATGTATTACTAGAGCCCGTTTCCAGTGTGTTGGTCTTGTGGAGCAAGAAGTGACTGCTAATAATGTCTTCAAAAAGGAAAGTGGAGCTGTCTAATGTAACATGGTGAAGACATTGCATAAGACATTATTAGAAACTGTGTATGCATGTTTAACAAATAGACAAAATAGAATAACATAACACAGAGACAGTGGAAGGAAATGCATGTTTATCATTTTAGAAATTAGACTAGAATCATGAAACAAATTGCATCTTATGAGTGTCAGATGAGAATGCACTTCTGAAGCACCCCCACTGACTTCTGATCCCCTGCCTTCAAAAATATTGCACAGTTCCCTGGAACACAATTTGGTGCTAAGCATTGCCTCTGTGTTAGTATGAGCTTTCACTACAAGTAATTTCCATAAAACATACCAGTGATTTTCCATGTTTGTAATATTGTTTCATTTGGCACTTTCTTTGTCTGCTTTGTTTTTGTTCAAATGACTATGAAAAGAAATGATGCTAAGACATTACTATCTCTGTTTTGATGAGGCTGGCAGCGGTGGGACTCAGGTCTTTTATGGATTGCATTTTTTCTAAATTGCAAAAGCAGAAGTGATGGTCAATCAAGACCCCTCTTTTTGTAAATTGTATATAGCTAAAGAGTTTATTCACAATGCTCATAGCAGTCAGGTCAATATTACAAGAGCAGGTGCAAATGTACGTAACACTGTTTTATACTCTGTACTCTACTTGCGTGTGTTTGTTTATAAGTTTTAACAAAAATGTATAACATGACGTTTGACTACAAACTGCAGTATATCTTTGATGGCTAATTGTAGTACATCACAGAAAGGTATAATGTTCTTCTATAGTAAGTAACAGTGCTTGAGCGATTGATGAATGTTTTTGAAATGCCTCAAAATACATGAGCACATCCCCAGAAAGAACATAGCTTTGCTTCTGGAAAACATTCCAGAGGCAGACTTCAGCTTGAAGGATTACTGTAAGGTGCTGTTTACTGCAGAGTGGTGAGGGCAGTAACAGAGACGATGTCTGACCAGCCCCAACTTCACCCTCTGGTGGGACAGATGGGAATGGAATCTGGGCCTGTTGACAACCATTAATCACACGCATTCACAGTTCAAAACCAGCACCAGTCTGGCCATGGGGTGTGACTGATTTATGTTATCCCCTTACTGCATCACACAAAAAGCACACTATGCGTGTGTTTGTGTGCACAGACAAATGCAGACACATAAGTATTATTATACATACTATATTTGTACTATCCCTAAGGCAGCACATGCGTGCACACCAGGAGATGCCTTGTTTTTCCATGTTAGAGGTCAGATGGAGTTTCTGCCTAAAGATTCTCAGTAAGCTGGTGACACCTGCTGGCCAGAGACTAAAACAAAAAGCACAGACAAATGCAAACCTGATCATACATTCAGAGTAGGGGTTATTTCACGTGGTTGCACATATGCACAGTCATTTTAGCCTAAAGTTATTTTTACCTACAAATCTAAAAGGGTGCAAAATAAATTTGCAGTCTGTTACACTCAATAACAAGGCTGCTGTTTATTTAAAGTATATTTAGCAATTACAACAATCCAAAACTATTTATCTTTGTAATACAAGATTTTAGAGTTTGACCAGTCATTTCTCATGTGGATTAAGTCTTTTGTAGTTAGTAAGTGTTGATGTGATTACACCATGACTAAGGTAACTGGTGCTCAGTGATCAAAGGCTGTGACCTTTAGATGATTAGATCCAGCTGTTCCAGGGGGCGATTGGTGCTTTTTCTTAACCTTCTTATGTTTTGCAGCCTGGAGACAGCAATACTTTAGCAGCTTGATGCTGTATGACTTTTCCTATTTTTTTTAAAGACAACTTCTTATTAATCGGATTTTAAACTAATGACGTATGTCGGACGTTCATTCCAGAAAATTATCCCTTGACAGTTTTGTTAGGTTACAGTGGCCATGTGTGATTGGTGTTGACAGAATTTTTTTATGCATCTCTACCCTTGCCATATGACAAATACTTCTATATGTGTGAATAAAGGTCCATTCTTCAGAGCATGGCTCAGCCCTTATGGCCGTACCAGGCCTGGCTGCTCCTCGCCCAGGAGGTAATATCCACTCCGGGATTAAGCACCTTTGACCTGCAGCGCTGTCAACAATAAGCCGCTCAGTTTTAGATGCCACTGCGGTCAAATCCACCAGCAGCAACCGGTTTGTCACATGACTATAGTGCTGAGCTGCCTGTCTGTGTGTCTGTGGCTTTTGTTTCCGTGTTCACCGAGGTAGTGTAGAGCTGAATGACTTTACTGCCGCTGTGCGTCTTCCTTTCACCGCGTCGCCGTGCGGGGATCTGTCGGGCGGGCGGAGACTCACGCAATCGCATCGCCTGGACCCACGCTGTCTCAGGACCATGCTCACGCGGGTGAAATCGGCGGTGGCCAATTTTATGGGAGGCATGATGGCTGGCGGCTCCAACGGAGACCACCCTGGCGGCTCGGATCTGCCGCTGAAATTCCCGTACAGCAGACCGGAGTTCCTAGGACTGTCGCCGGATGAAATCGAGTGCTCGGCGGATCATATTGCGAGACCGATCCTCATATTGAAGGAGACCAAACGTCTGCCGTGGTCCACCGGCTATGCAGAGTGAGTAACCTGTATGCGTCCATCTTTTTCTTGCAGCGCACACAGCATCCTTTGGAAGAGAGCGCGTCCTTCCTGGACCACTCCAAGGTGCCGTTTGTTATGTCAGTCTCTGTATATTCATCTTTATCTTAAAACGGGCTAAGGTGCAGCTGGCCTTTGTCCGTGTATTATTTCAGTATAATAGCCTACATTACAGGAGCTTCCTGTGGGGATGTCAGGAATATAGCAAGCACGTAAAATGTCTCTACCAGCACAAGTTCGCTATAATCTAGTCTCCATGGGCCTAACGCAAGGCAGAGAAGCTTTGCCAGTGGTTAAGGTTGTGTGTATACTTTAATATTGATAGATTTCCTGTGTATTTTGGTTAAAGCTGGTAAAATGTGACCATATCCTTGCATGAACCCACAGCAGTCACTTGTAGATTAGCAGCTTTGCAGTATTTACTCAGTCAGTGTTTGCCCAGCCAGACACTAAAAGTCATTCTCCTCCTACATGTTGGCACCCAGACCTCATCTGTTGTATTATTGATATCTCATCTCATGTTTATCTGCACAGAGTCATTTTGGCTCCCAGCATCCTCCTTCCAAGGCAGTTATAAGATGCTGTGTTGTATTTTAAATGGACAACAACATTTAGTGCTGTGGTTTGACTCATGAAAAGCTAAGTGGTTACTTTCGAAACTGTTGTGCAGTGATGGCAACATGCAAACTTGGTGACACATTTTGCCAGCTCCTAGAGGCAAGAAACAGGAGGGGGGATTGTGTATTTGCTTTGTTTGCATACAGGTAAGAGCAGTGTGCAAACCTGAGCCACACAAACAAACCAGTTTAATTTTTAGCACATTTACATTTACGCTGACAGGATACAGATAAAAAAATATGATGTCTAATGGTGTCTAATGCCTGAGAGCACAGTCACAATCATTTCTGCATGTTCTGTTGGCTAGTGAGGCTGTCTCATAACTGTAGAGGTTACGGTTCAGTCCTCCTAGTCATCCTGCTGTGAACCCAACTTACATTAATGTGAGCAAATACTTGCTTTTCAAGTCAGCCGGGGCTGCCTGCAGCACGATTTCGACACAACTGACCCGTCCAGTCTCGCTCCCTCAGGCAACTTGGTGAAAAATAAACAAGACAGAGTAACATGGTTTCTCCTCCATACCCCCCCCGACTGTCTATGAGTAAGCCTCTCTGAGCATGATAGGGTTACCCTAGGTTATTGTGCTGCTTCCAGTGGAGACAGTTCTGCTTTATGTAGAGGATTCTGCTGCACTGTCTCCAAGTGCATGCACTGCCAGGTCCAGTGAGCACGATCATTTGAATGGATCAGTGAGGATTGCTCACTGCAGCGTGTGTCACTCTTTCTTCTCCAGTACACGTACAGGCCTCAGTTTACTGCAGAGGTTTCAGTACATGTGCTGCTGCTCTATTCGTTTTTTCTCATCATGTACACACTGACACTGATCACTAGTCAGTCTCTCTTTGGGGCTCAGTTAACTATTCATTTGCAGTGCATCGATGTTGCATGTTGCTTGGAATTTCCAAAAGTAAAGATGAGGGAAGCCTCTTCTGATGGTATCGTCAGTGGAGTTGATGCTGTTGTGCTCTCTCCAAGAAGTCTTTTTTGGTTTTGAAGGGTTTGACCTTGGCTAGAAGTGGGCTTTAACTTAGCGTGGTCTTCAGGATAAATGAAGGCTTGTCGTTCCACCACTGGACAGAAGACAAGCCAAGTCAAGTTCAATGCAGTTCTTTCCTAATGTACTGTAGCTTGAAGAAGAGATTCATCAAGAATTCTTAGAGCCACTTCATTAACAGGAGAGTTCCAGTTTTGATGATGGAGTAACAAAAACAGTCCAAATGAACCTTACATTCTCTTGGCTTCTCCCCTCCTCCACTTCTTTACTGTCTCCACCTCCTCCAGCCTACTTATTGGCAGAAGACAGTAGTGGCACTGGAATAGGAAAGAAATGAAAAGTTGTGACAAAGCTTATCCGCTAACTCAGTGACCCCTGCAACCTCAGCAGCAGCAGCCCAGATCAATACTTAATCAATATGTGTGTCTAGCACTGTCACGGCACACTGTATGTTTTGTCTGAAGCTCTATTAAAGGTGTGCATGTTCAGCA
>NW_018127887.1:3993704-4006946 GCF_001952655.1 Monopterus albus | reverse complement strand
TGGAGGGTTTCCTTTCTACTACTTTATACACTGTAAAGGACCTACTATAAATAAAGTCAACGTCACACTCCGTGGACAGGGAACAAAGCTTCATACGAAGTAGAGTAGCGCACATGACCAGAAAAACTAGGAAGCAGAGAGGAAAAAAATAATACCCTGGATTACAAGAAGGATTAACTGATCGTTGATTTAATATGCCATCAAAAGTTATTGGTAACATTTAAATTACCATTGTAACAAAAATATGGCCACATTCATGTGTCAGTGGGAGTTGCATGTTGCATATACTTTAAGATTTAACATCGCTTACAGGTGCTACAGTTGCTGAATAGAGTAGCTAACCTGACGAGCTATAACCACCTTTACTTTGTGAATGGTATGTTTGGAGTATGCACTGCCTCGAGGTTAGTGTTTTTATGACTTGGCTTCGCCTTTGCATGCTTTTGGTTGTGCAACAAAGAATGATCTAGGACAGAGTAAGGTTTCACAATAGACCTGTATTATTCTCTAATACTTAAGTATTGTAAAATATCAGAATATCTCTAAAATAGGCTCAGGGTCCTGATAATGCCTTTGAATCAAAATTTCACCCTGTAGATTACAGCTGTGATGGGATAATTAAGGTCACACCATTGTCTCCAATGTAAAGAAATGAAACAAGTGAATATGACAGGCCTGCTCTCAGACACAGCTCATGCCTCAGGGTGCGGGTGGCTTTTCCTCGCATATCACAGATAAAAGGCCTGAAAGCTCAACTGTTGTTAACCCTGTGATCTTGCACTTGTTGAATGGGGTCAAATGAACATGACTCCCTGCAGTACTTTGGTCTCAGACATGCTTGATTAACTTTTTGGCTTTTATTCAGTTTTCCATGTTTTAACCCATTAACTGCACATATTGTACAGTACACTGTGTACTCTTTATTACTGTTAACTATTTCCCTGAGTATATCATCATCACGTAGACGGATTTCTATCCCGTGTCTAAGGATTGTGGGTTTTTTTTCAACAGCCGTGTGTCCAGCAAACACGTTTAGCAAGAATCCCTTAGAATAACTTCATTTGTGTATCATGTACCAAAATTCAGGAGTTTAGTATCTCAGTGGTAATAAATACAAGGCAAAATCACCTTTTAAAATCCAAAACACATCTGTCACTAAATTGTTTTGGTTTCTTATTGAAGGATGCAGTTGAAATGATGTGAGTGAGGATGACATGTCTTGGAAGTGTAAAATATATTGAATGCATGTTTATTTTGTGTAAAACTATATTTTTGTGTATATTGTATTTCATACTACTCTGTACCTATTAGTATCACAGATTGTACACATGATGCCTGCTGAAGTTGCACAACTAGATTTGTGGATTTCATGTTATTTTTACTTCATTTCCTTCAAATCATTTTTATTATCTCTGCATGTCTTGTATTAGACGTCCAGTCAAACTGAAGTTTGTCATGTTATCCCCCCTCTGTCTAGGGTGATCAATGCAGGAAAGAGTACATTAAATGAGGACCAGGCCTGCTGTGAGGTGCTGGTCATCAAAAGGAGACATGCAGGAGCCACCACACCCAACCGGACCCCGATGACTCACAGGAGGTCTTCCCTCCCTAATGGAGAGGGCCTAGGTCTCCGGGAGAACCTGGTGAGTTACACTGATGGGTCTGCTTTTGTTTGGGTAATACCATCATTTATCACCATCTCCACCTTAAATGACATTCTCCAGATACATTTTATGAACCCAGGAAGTGTTGAATAAAACTAACTATATACAAACTCTAGTGAGCTCTACTGCCTTTCTTGTCAGTGTGTTATCTTCAGCAGTAATCATACTGTCAGTGCACTGCTGACATCATGATTTCTGGGTGCCTAAGTTAAAGAAAACCCACTTGGTGATGTGAAGTTGATAAATCTATCATGATTTCTGGGTGCCTAAGTTAAAAAAAACCCACTTTGCTATTTGGTGATGTGAAGTTGATAAATCATATGCTTATGGAGCGGCTGTGGCTCAGGAGATCAAACATCCCTTCCTATCAGCAGTTTACTGGGGTGTACAGCACAGCATCCATTACACACCAGAGTGGCCTTCATCACTCTCAACAGCCACTGATACAGACAGGCAGGCAAACGAGTGTTTTCTCATAGAAACACACAAATAGATTTTACATTAACCTTGTCTCCTTATGCAAGTACACTATATCTGGATGTATGTGTGTGGAAAACTAGTAATGCTGCTGCTAAAATTTCCTCTCAGCACACCAGTACTTTGCTCAGGCCCGCCCTGAGCCTACAGCAAACTTATGCAAGTACCTCATGACTCACTACTGCACTGATACCACTGTAGGCTATTTGCTTGCTGCACCGGCTTAAATCAGAGCTTTACTGTGTGCAGACATACTGTATGTGCTAACAGCAAGCAGTCATTTCAAAGGTCCGCAATGATTGAACCAGATCACATGACACTTTGTCTAAACATTATGTGGGAGTTACCACTCTGTCACAGACAGTATACAGTTTTGTGCCAGGTCCATTAAAACTTGCAGATTGAAGCAATGGTGTCTGAGCATATATTAACACCATAGCTATATCATCTGTTCATGGACATGCTGCATCCCCAAGAGGAAGAGCACTTTCAGATCTTAAGGTGTCCACAGAACAGGAGCTTTCAACAATAAACTTTGGCAGCACTCATGTCTACATGTGTCTGCATTTGGACTATGCAGCTTCCGCCCTGTGGTGCTGCCATGATTAGTGACAGCTCTACTCAGGGGTAAACCATTTAATGCCTGCGTGGTACTATTCTTCTGGTCATTTACAGTATACATCAGTGGATCCCAAATGTTTTGGCTTGAGACTTTTGACCTTTCATCACATGTTGCATACTGTATCAATTGGAAGCAGTTTAACTAATGATGTGTCTGATAGTTTCAGTCAAGGTATAGAAGACTGACAGTAAAGTCTGGAAAAATGTGTTTGACTCTTCTGTGTCTCCAGGACAGCTCAGAAGACCTACCCTTCCACTACTGGGCGTTGTTTGATGGCCACGCTGGCTCTGGAGCAGCTGTTGTTGCCTCCCGGCTTCTCCACCATCACATTGCCCTGCACCTTCAGGAGGTGTTGGAAATCCTGTGCACTCCAAACCTGTTGCCACCCACATGCTTGGGTGAGGAACCTATCAATCACCACCTCACCCCGACATCCCAACGTGCCCTTACCAGGGCTGCCTCGCTCCGGGGCGCTGCAGGGGCTCCGGGTTCACCCAACACCCCGCCCACACGCTTTTTTACTGAGAAGAAAGTTTCACATGAGAGCCTGGTGATGGGAGCCATTGAGAATGCCTTCAAAGAAATGGTAAGAGGTGTGCTTAGCATGATGTAGAAGTATGAAAGGTTTTGCAGATAAGGTCTTCACTGCACTGTAAATACAGGTGGACTAATGGCCGATATGTGAGTTCAGCAGCCCTCAAGGTGTCAGTGATGAGATGTGATGCTAAAGCAAGTCCACTCACCAACGTTAGCACCTCAGATATACCATGACCTGGATGGCTAAGAAGCACAGTTAGTCCCAGTTAGTCAGCAAACAGTCACAGAGCCAGAAGATGTACTTTTCCCCTCTAGCTGGTCCAGGTGACACACATGTGCGCCATCTGGCTGTGCTGTAAGTGGATGCTGGATATTTTCCTCATGTAGAGGCCAAGTGACCAAGACCAGAGCCAATCAAAACAGTGCAGGCTTTGAGGATGAAGAGGTCAAAGGGGCCAATAAAATACAAACTGATATCCCCCTCCAGCTGCAACTAATGATTATTTTCATTATTGAGTATCTACTAATTATTTTCTTGTCATCAATCACAAAAGCCATGGTTGTTTTACAGTGTCTTGTTTTGTCTGACCAAAAGACCAAAACCCAAATATATTCAAGTCATTTTAATGGAAAACTGATTTATCTGGAAAATATTTATATTTGAGAAGCTGAAAAAAGGACGGTTGCTATCTTAACAATTAACCCATAATGAATATAGTTGATTTATTTTCTGTCACTCTGTTATTCAACTCATAGTTCCACAGATCACACATACAGGTCATAATGTATTAAAGAATACAAGGTAAATATAAGCAGTAATCTGAATACAGAGGCCCTTGTGTTCTAAAGAAAAACATAAATGGAAACAATTTGAATGAATGAGTGAATTGATTTAATATATAGTGAAATTACTGGGTGAAGCTAAATTAGATCTTGATAGAGGGCAGTGCAGATACAATCAATGCATTGTGGTGCTTCCACCTTTTAACCACAAGGTGGTAGTGTGCAATTAATAATCCAGCTAGTCAGCCATGATGAGGGAAATCTTGGTGGAGTCTTCTTGTGCTAGGTACAATTAATACTTGTGTAAGGGTGAGGCAGTGGGTTGGAAGGGTCATTTTGAATCTTTGGTTAATGTTAAGGTGATTTTGCTTCACAGAGTCGTACCAATAACAGTGGAACTACTGCTGGACACTTGTTCTGTCACGATAAAATCTAGTAAAATAACACGGCATTAATCAGCTGAAATCTAGGTTTTGAGCTTGATTCAGATAATGTGATATTAAAAATATGACCAATTTTTTTCTCTGTAAAGTGAGTACATTACTCAATTCTACTTTTCCATTACTGCATGAATATTGACAGTCACAAAGGCAAGATATGTGGCTGAGTGTTTGTCTTGGTAGTGGGCTATTAATGCTTTATTAAAGGAGCGTTAAATGAATTTTTTAATGCCCAGAGGTCAATTTTTCCCTGAAAAACAACTGATATGTCACTGCTTTGGCTAATTACTTAAAAATGATTAATTTAGTTAATTACCTGTCTCATCGTGGTTCTCCATCTTTTCCGACTTCCATTTTTGGCATCACTGTTCCAGAGTTTATTTTTCTCTTCATGTTTTTAGGCTGTATAACTTTCAGCTCTTCCAATAATTTTGCAGACAACACAGAGAAAGGATTTCTGGCCTGACTTGTAGCTCCCAGGTACTGTACAGGTACTGTGGTGCAGGGACTCATGTAAACAGTAGCAGCAGGCGATGGGCTTCAGGTGGGGTAAACATCCCTCCTGGGAAAACGTGTTAAGGATGGACTCGCTGCACATGTTTTTCATCCAGCTCAATCTGTTGATAGTGATGAAGAGAAACAAAGGAGGTGCCTTGGGGGGTCATCCTTCCTGCTTACTGCGGGGCCGTTAACAGCAGACCAACAATGGCTAGACAGGAACCACCAAAGGGTTAAACCAAGTGAGAGCAGCTTGGTTCAAATTTATGTTAGCATTTTGATTAATTCACTGACGGGTTAATTATTCATCTACTTAATGAGCTGATAGCATGGGGTTTTTTCAAATCTTATTTTTTTGTTTAATTAGCACCAAATTAATCTGGGCTAATTAACTGGTTTAATAACTAGCAGTCCCTCAAAATTTTCTCTTCTGTCCTTTTGGTTTCCAGTCTGTTTTATTGCTCCTTGACTTATGATGCTCTTGATAAATGAATTCATTATGTTGCTATAATTAATAATAGCATCATGATGGATTTCAAGTATTGGGGCAATATTTTATTCAGCATCAGGTTCTTGCTTAAATTCTATGTGCTGCTGTGAGATAGGAAAGACTTTGTCAAGGTTGTGATGATTAGAAACTTGATTATGAGTAGAGGATAGGTTTGGATTACGTGCTGTTAATCTTAAGGATTAATTTGTGTGTGTGTGGGTGTTTATATTTAGGACATACAGATAGAAAAGGAGAAGGCAGTCTACAACATCTCAGGTGGCTGCACTGCTTTGGTGGCGGTGTATTTACTTGGAAAGCTCTATGTTGGAAATGCTGGGGACAGCAGGTGAGATACACACAAAGTGAGCATACCCTTATACGTGATAAAAGGCTCACCTTCGTGTGCAACAGTGTCCCAGCTTAAATAAGCAGAGTTTTGTTTTTTCTGCTCTTCTTTCTCAGAGCTATCATTATCAGGGCCGGCGAAGTCATCCCCATGTCAGCAGAGTTCACCCCGGAGTCGGAGAGACAGCGACTGCAGTTCCTGGTAAGAAAGAACCTTTCTCAGCTCCTTTCTAGCCAGCACAGCTGTCAGATATTAGCAGCGCTGACCCTCTCCCCCCCTCCCCCGAGACACTGGCTATGCTTAGCTCAGTCTCTTACCGTGTCTGCTCTCTTTGCCAGTTTAATAGACTATGGAATTGTTTTTCTGTCCTTTAGGCATGTCACTCTTCTTCTTTATCTGTTTTGTTCTTGTCACTTTAAAGGCCTACATGCAGCCCCACTTATTAGGGAATGAGTTTACACATCTGGAGTTCCCAAGGAGAGTGCAGAGGAAGGAGGTGGGGAAGAGGATGCTGTACCGTGACTTCACCATGTCTGGATGGTGGGTTGATTCATTGAAATAAACTAATTTAATAAATTAAATATTGTCTTCATGTAAAATGCAATGCGCGTGCAACACAGCAACTGTAAAGATATCACAGTTTTATTTTTCCCTTTTTAAGTCATTGAATATATGTCAGTGAGCGTCTCTCTCTGGCTTCCTGCTAAATTATTTAACACTAAGCACATTTTTAAAAAATGTAGAACATGTCATGCATATAGATCTACTGTAAGTGGCAGAGAACCAAGGCGAGTGATGACAAAGCAGACCTTTCTGACCCCACCTCCCCGCGGTTGTGTTTTGTGGCACCATTCGGTTCAGTAGATGTAGGTCAGTTAGTGGCCGTGTTCCTTACTGAGCCCAGACCTCTCAGCCTGTCGTCTGCCTGCTTACTGCCTCAGCAGTGCAGACGACCTGTGATGTATTTTTAATGAAGTTCTCCCCATAACCCAGTTCTGCTTCAGTTTCACTTGGACTAAGTCTGGGTCTTAAATTATTGCTCTGTCAGCTCTGATGTGCAAGGGTGTGACTTTGAACTGTGTCGTCCTGTATAGGTGCAGTTCAGTTAGGTACAGAGGATAATGTTTTTATGTCTATGCATGCATGCACTCTCCTGCCTGTGTGTGCAACCTGTTTGCCCACACGCTGCGTGTGTGTGGGTGTACGCCAGCATCCAGTTTCCTCAAAGGCACCCACGATCAAAGCCATGCTCTAATGAGGGCACACAGGTCTGCAGCCCACCTCTGTCTTCCTCCAAAGATTTCTTTTCCTCCCTTCCCTTGGACAGTTGGACCAGAATATGAGCTGGCTTTGATGTTGCCAACTGTGATGGAGTGGGGTTTTGTTTGCTAAATGTCCTGGTAATGATAGATGTTGAGTGGTCAGCCATGTTGGACATGATCCAAATGTCACCATAAACCAGCCAGCCAGGAGAGAAGGTGGGGAGGAGGGCGGATGCCTGGAGAGGACAGAGATAGGAAAAAAAAGAACAAATTAGAAGAAAATGGCTTCACTGACAGGGAGAAATTAAATAACCTTGTAATGGAAATTGAGATAAAGCAGGAAAAGTCTAGAAAGAAAAGCTTTGCATGTTTAAAGAAAAATAAAGATGACAGTGATAAATGAAAGTGAAGGGCTGTGTCTCTTTAGTGTCCATGCCCACTGTGTTGGACAGGAGAAAGACGCACACCAAACGCAGACCTTCATCACACACATCCACCCTCTTCTGCTTCTGTTCCCCTACCGCTGTGCCAGTATGACTGATGCCTACAAATTACTGTACATCTGGAGAGTTGTCGGGTCACTGCCATAACTCTGGCCATGGCTTACTCCTGAAAGCACCATTCAGTTTATAAAATGCCCATCAGGGTTGGCCAGAATGTTTATTTACTGTCTTGTTTAGCACTGACACAGGCCCACGTCAGTGTCACTACGTCTGTCTGCAGGCGTGTGTGTCCGGTTTCTGTGAGTAGGCATGTACTATATAACAGTTTGAATACAGATCAAATGATGCTGGACATACACTGCTAATGCTTTTCTGTCACCTCTCTTTGCACCAAGCGGAGATGACATCACCCCCCTCCCCTCCTGCTGGTTTCTCGTCACCTGCAAAGAGAATGATAAACCCCTCCCTCCTTCTCTGCATCCCTCTCTTCCTCTGCACCCCCCCGCCCCCAGTCTCTCTCTCAGTCAGTCACACACTGCAACATAATAGACGACCAGATAGCCTTTGAATGTGAAAGTGCTCTGTGTTGGCACAGCCTGCGAGCAACCGATTTTGGGGCACTGTGTCCCAGAGCAGGGAGCACAACTCATAACAGGATTCATGTATATCTCTCTCATTCTGTCACACGTTCTTTATCTCGAGTGTCACAGTCTGGGTTCATTGTAAATGGGCATCTCAACAGGGAGACTGTCCCTGAAGGCAGGGTCTGGGGATATCCTCCAAGATAAATGATGATAAAAGGTTTGTGTCTCTATGTTGTAGTTTTATTTTTTTTATTTATTTATTTTTTTGGAGATTTCTTGGAGGTGAAATAATTAAATGAAAGAAGTTTGGAGTGAAATGGCAGCAGACTTGGTGCTTCCATTTTTTCCACTTTACAGTCATTAGTTCCTCATTTAATGCTCAGTTTAAGTTTCACATCATCAAACTGCTATTTTAGTGGTTTTTCCACACCGTGAACATTGTAGTCATTGGTGAGGAAACACTTTCATGGATCCTTATTTTGAGCTACACCTCTCTGCTCAGAAGAGTCTTGGGCTGCAGACTGTATTTCTGTGTTTGTGGGCTGTGTTCGCTGTGATAGTCCTCACTCTGCACACTGTTAAAAAAGTGCTGAGTACAGCAGTATAGCGCTCGCCTAAGGTGGAAACATATGGTCTCTCTGAGTGGAACCAGCAGTAATGTGAAAACCATCTCGGTCCCTGCTAATTTGCTTCACAGCAGCTAAAAATACATTGGATAAGGTGTATAGGCCAGGCCTGGGTCACAACATTTTAAGGTTTTAAGCTGCATTTTTGTATATTTTACTATCAAAGAATTCTACTTTTGCTTTAAAAAAAAACCTTTTATGACAGTTGTGATCACTTCTTCCTTAATGTCCTCTAGTTTAAAGGCTAAAATAAAGAAAATACTGTATTATTTGATCCAGGCCATGAGTTCATAGCAAGACAGATTTTCATATTCTCAACACCTGGTGTGAGTTGTGAATAGGAAAGTTTGTCCTGGCAGCTGTCCTGGAAATTGGCTCAAATTTGTAATGTTTCTGGTATTGTACAGTGATACAGCTGTTCCTCTTAAGTAAAACTGTTCATGGATGGAAAAGTAATATACTCACTATGAGCAAGAAGTCAAGATGTCTTCACTGCAAGTTTCGGAGCTGTGACGGTGAAAAGTGAATCTTAATACCTGGCATGAAAACATACAATATGATTTTATTTGTACTGCAGCTCTGCCTGGTTCCAGCCTGAAGATAGTAAATATGAATCAGTTGGGGAAGTTTAAACATACTCTTGCATCATTCAGCAGTTTTACAGCAAGACCTTCAGATACACGCACCGATATAGCTGCTACAGATTGTCACAGTAAACAGTAGAGTGTCCCAAACATCCATAGACTCTTCACTTTTACTGGGCCAGTTAGAAAAAGGGAAAAAGAGTGAGACCTAAGCTAAGGTTCTGTGTTTTTTATGTGATGTCTGGATGATTTCCTTACCATCTCCCTACTCTTTCTCTCTGTGCCAGTCAGTAGAGCAGCATGGCTTACAGGGGGGTGCACGGAGGGAAGGTACAGCACATGTACACTGCCTGCCGTAAACCAAAAATCCATTAAAGTGTCCTCTCTTGTCTGTGCAGGGCGTATAAAACCATTGAGGATGATGACCTAAAGTTTCCCCTGATCTACGGCGAAGGGAAGAAGGTAAGATGATGTGATTGGTGGCTGCTTGCTGACAGAGTTACTCCCACGGCCTTGTGCGCCTCACCTGTAATCAAGGCTTGCCAGGGCAAAATTAGTCTGTTCCCTTTGTTTCCCACAAGGATTCAGATCCTGCCCCAGCCTTTGGAGAGATCTATGCTCTAATGAACTTTGTGCTTTTAGTCCCCCAACATGTAAAACCCAGCTAGCGGTCAAATGCGACATTCTGAGCCAGCTGAGATGATGAAAATGTGATGAAATGTGTCCAAAATGTGACATATGTTAATTGGAATACCACATTACTCAAACACTGACTTGCAGGAAAATCTCATCAATGTTTTGACACAAAAGAAAAGGTCAAGAGCTCAGAACACCGTTTTTTACATTTTCCTTATCCTCAGTGATGCTGTACATGTGGTGGCGTGCAGCATCTCGTCCTTGTTACACTGAAAAGGTCAGAGAGGAAACATGATAGATGTGAATATGTTCTCACTGTGGCCTTCTCCACTTTTCTGTTTAAGGCAGCAGACATATGTTTGACTGATGGCTGGGGCAGGGGCTCTCTGCTTGTACCCACACTAGGATTTACCCCTGCACAGCTGGCCACGCCCATGTCGCATCCTTTGAAGTCAGTTGTGGAGATGGATGGCTAGATAGAGTGAGGGGGCTTTGTGCAAGGGAGAGGAACACCAAAGCACTTCAAAGCCCAGCACACAGCCTGCTGGGCCCCAACACTCCACAATTAATCCCAGGATGTTTCCCCTTCTCTGCCGGAGGAGCTCTGCCGCCAGTTTGAAACGCTCTCCCTTCTTTCTCCCTCTCTGTGCTGCATACTGATCCAAGCTCATCCCTACCAGGCCTCAGTTGCCCTCTTACTCCTCTCCCTGTCCTTATGTGCCACCATTTCTGATACAATGTACAGCAGATTCAATTAGCCCAGTTCCCCAGTCCTGTGCCAGCAGCCATTTTTAGAGGCTGCGCTGGCAATCTGTGCAGACAGTTGGAATCAAATAGAGTTTTGTACAGCTCACAAATGAGTTTTATGGCATCTGGGGCTTGGGGAGCCATCATTAAGCACTCAAAACTGGAAAATGCTGATGATGTGTGTTTATTTACCTAAATGCTGCTCATCCATCCAGATAAATATTCCCACCAGGAATAGCCTGTATCCATCAATAAAATGTCATTAAGGACATGATGCAGGCTAGTTTTTACAAGTATCAGGAGTGAATGAGACAGACTCAGGGAAGACAGTGTTTTAATTACTCCATCCAAGGAGGCTTGACAGTGAGGAGTATGGGATGTCCTCTCAGGTCACAAATATCTTGCTTAACAGTCACACACACACAGAGTATATTAAAACCTGCTTAATGAACACTAGCAGTTTATTGTAGTGGTTTGAGCTCAGGAACACCTACAGAGATAAGAGAATGTTCTTTAATAAGCACTTATCACTCCTGAAGTTTTCCATTTTGGCCATACTTGACTTACTAGACATGTTAGGCATAACAGAGAATTCCAGTTTATTAATTCTTTAGTCTTATTTTAGTAGTTTTGGTCCGGTTTCAATCAATTGACTGCACGTGCCGTGCTGTCATTGTGCACACACAGCCTTCCTGTGCAGTGAGGAATTATGAACATTTTGAATGCAGTTGCTTAACTCTCACCTCCAAATAAAATGCTTCAGTAATAATCTGGCTAATCTGCTGCATTGAATCTGCTTGAATTTGTTGCAGCAATGATATCATGTTCCCAGATCGTAGAAAGTACACTGAGCACAAGGTTATCATAAAAAATAGAAATGAATTTTATAGCCAAAGCCACAAAAATAATGTCCTTTTAGTCTCCTTTTTGCACCTCTTTTCAGTACATATTAAAAGACCATGAAAGAACTTCTACATGAGCCACACCAGGTTTATTCTTGTGGTAATGGGGTGAACAAAAAAAGCACTATATTAAAGAAGCTGAACCTTTAACACTAGTGAGTTTATTGTTGACTAAACCAGAGGTTGTGTATCTGATATTTCGCAGGCTCGTGTGTTGGCGACCATCGGAGTCACAAGAGGTCTTGGGGACCACAATCTAAAAGTGCATGACTCCAACATCTACATTAAGCCCTTCCTGTCCTGCTGCCCAGAGGTAAGCTCCAGTTTATATCTTCATTATGTCCTCCTTTACAGTATGTACAAAGTGAAATTACTCATTTACACAACAACTAAGAGTGTTAAGAGTTGTATTAAAACTTTGGGATTGTACTTATTTTTACTTACTGTCACTTTGGTTGATGGTTTGCTACATTTCCACTATTTAAACTGAATACCATCTAACTTCTAGATGAGGGATATTAAACTTTTACTTATAAAAAGGTGGGTAAACAAAGGATGAATACAACAAACATGTTTTTTGACACTTCCATTGTTGACATTTAGTGAGGAAATCTGTGCCTCTTCTTCTCTTGATTTGTTCCTTTGTGGATGTTGAATGTCCAGAAAGTGAAGTTTCAAATTGCTCTTCGAAAGCAAAGTTCATCTGTACAGCCAGAACCTCATATTTATTATTACTATTATTAATACTACAAGTATTCCTGCTATCACACAGAGGAACTATACCTCAGCAACAGCAGTGTGCTAACAGTGCTGTGGTGTTTCAGGGTGGATTTTTACTTTATTTTAACTCCTAACATACCTTAAACTTTAAACAGTCCACACTGTGAACTGTGTGGTCAATGTGCACATCAACATTCCCCACCAGCCGTCTCTCTTCTTTCCTTCTCATAGTCTGCCCTACCTGGTTGGAGTAATCACAAAGCCCTTGAATTCTCTTGATCTTTAATTCATTCCTCTCAGAGTTCAACCATAGTTCATTCTCCTTTTTGATGCTGAGTTTCTTTTCCTATTATTCCTCTGAGACTCTTGTAGTTGCTATTGTATCAGATAGATTGTAAACACATTACACAAAGCGTTAGAGGTCCCACTGGATGTTGAATGCAGGAAAATATGTTTCTTTATAAAGAAATCATGTGTGGGAGAGGTGAAGGATTTGTAAAAACCCGTTCTGCAAAGATGTCACTTTAGAAAATGCTGAGTGCTCTCAGGTTATAAATAAAGCTCACAAAGAGCTGACCTTCATCAGATCATACTCGGGAGATTTGATTTGATTTATTCTTTCAAGCATACAAAAACAGTTGATATGACAACACACATAATTTTACACATAATCCAATATCAATTTGCTTATACCTAGAACATGCTTGAATGGAGTAGGAAGAAGTCAGACTTATCCAGTCCTACCCCATGACATCATCTTACATCATTGGTTTGCAAGCAGTAAATGATTCACTTCTACCCACACACATATTATACTAAAAAAAGAATATAACAGTGTTAACATTCTTACATCACACAAGTAATATACTAAAGAATTATTA
>NW_018127887.1:3992487-3992707 GCF_001952655.1 Monopterus albus | reverse complement strand
CAAAGATCATACACCATACACACACAACATTCACCCACCGATGACGACGGGCTGCCATGCACCGGCGCTAGTCAAGCCACCGGGAGCAATTTGGGGTGCAATGTCTTGCTCAGGGACACTTAGGCATGCGGGGAGACCGGGAGTCGAACCACCAACTTGCTGGTCAGGAGACAACTGCCCTACCTCATGAGCCACAGCCACCCGCTCCGCGAACTTGAAA
>NW_018127887.1:3977419-3992251 GCF_001952655.1 Monopterus albus | reverse complement strand
CCAGATTTATACAATGGAATAACCTTTGCTATTTTCATATTATTGGGGAACTGACCAAGTCGAAACGACATGTTAAAAACATGGGTTAATGGTTTGCATATCCCCTCGATTGCCCATTTAACCATTGTCATACTGATACCATCACTATCACTAGATGATTTATTTCCACATTTGTTCACTATATCTATAATTTCCTTTTCAACAATTGGTTTCAGAAACATAGAACACATATTCCTTTCAATCAGATCAGATATGGGCTTTGGGTCAGAAGTCCAATGAACCCTCTTCTAGAAATATTTTGTTGTTGAAATTTATTTAGAAATCAATTCTAGGAACTACTGCCTTGACTGATGGCCTCACTCCCATTTTCTTGCAAAGCTTGACTTAAATCACAAGGTTTGCCACAACACAGAGGCTCATGATCTACACGGAGCTCATTCTGATTTACAACCTTTCTCACATGCTCTGTGGTCACGTTTTGTTTTTATAGTAACCTCTGCAGTAAGTTGATAGGCCTGATGTCAATGGGAAACTCCCCATGGTAGCGAAGGAATTAAATGAAGCAGCCATACTAAGGCAAATTCTTTTCAAGGCCAGCATTCATTACTTTGCAAGTTACAATATTTGAGAGTATGCTTTTGTTCAGCCACTGTAATCTGAGACATTGTGCCTTATCGAGTGTTGCCACAGTAACTTCCACAGTAGCATCTCTTTGCTTAAGAATGTCTTTGAAAGATTGAGGCCATCAGTAGCTTTCAGAAATACTGTGTATATAACCAGTTCCTTGAAGAACAAATGACATTTCCTTTAGCTTGAGCTGTACTTTGTTTCAAGACCTGCTGTTTAGCAGGTTAGTCCTGCTAAACAGCATGTTATCAGCGTGAACATGTTAGCAGCTGTCTGGCATGCATGGTGTTTCTCAAATTCATGTTCCATGCTAATTGTATACAATTTGTATACATGTTATACAGACAGGAAATTATTCAATATATGTGAAGTCAGATGCCAATCAAACTGCGACTGACTGCCACTGCTAATAAAACAGAAAAATGTTTATTTTAAGATGGTATTTTATTTATTATTGTTTTGCATCCCAAGATTTTTCTAGAGAGATTTTACTACATAATTACAACCTCTTCTGAATTAGCATGTAGTGTGGATTTGACACAGACCATAAGCACCATAAATATAACTCCATTCTCCTCCTCTGTATATTGGGGTGGATGCAGAGAACTCACAGACATATCTCAAAAGCTGGAACAATAAATTCAAAAGGTATTTGAATGGGGGGAAACTTAGCCTTCAAGGTTAAAGATAACATTATATGTGCAGGTTTCACAGGAGATTCAGACATATCTAGAAATTCTTACCAGGTCAAAGTTGTTCCTGGAGCCCATTCATCTTTCAAATATTCTTTTTCCTCCTTCACCTTCAGGTCAAAGTTTACCCACTGGCGCAGTACGATCATGGAGCCGATGATGTTCTGGTGCTGGGAACTGACGGTCTGTGGGATGTTCTCTCCAACCAGGAAGTAGCAGAAGCGGTCACCTGTTTCCTGACAAACTGCGACCCCGATGACCAGCACAGGTACGTTCCTTCATCACACAACTGCAGCCGTTAGCCAGGGCTGAACTTCCTGTCACCCCTGTTTTTATGTGGAGAGGATGAACATTGTTATCTTGTTGTAATTATGCAAATTTCTAAAGATTTAGATAAGCCATTTCTCTGATGTCAAGGAAAAGCTTGTGAGACTATTAACTGGATGATCTGACTCTTCTCCTCTGAGTCTAGTTTCAAAAATTCACTCAAACATTTTCAGATTAATTTTTTTTATCTGCTACTTAACACCTTAATTATTTACAATCACACTTTTGTCATGTCAGGTACACTATGGCAGCTCAAGACCTTGTGATGAGAGCACGAGGGGTGCTGAAGGATCGAGGCTGGAGGATATCCAATGACAGACTGGGCTCCGGAGACGACATCTCGGTCTACATCATTCCTCTCATGTACGGCAACAAGCAGAATTAGCCAAGCAATGAAACAGCAACCACCACTGAAATATAATATAGCCTTGACCTCCCAACTTCTTTTCTGCAGTTCCCCTCATTCCCTGTCCTCTTTTTAACGTGCTTTAACGTGGACTGCCTCGATTGCTGAGGGACTGAAGATGGTTCTGCTCAGATATGGGTTTTCTGTCTAGGCTGTTTATCCCTTGATCATCTGGGAATGATCTTATTCCTTCTCTTTGTCTGGTTCTTTTTATAAAAAAAAAATACTACTCAAAAAACTGAATTATGAAAAGCCAAACTCCTGACTTTTCTTCCTGTAGTTTTGGAATTCTGTATTTCACCGAGGAAGTCATCATGGACCTCATGGAGGAATGCGAAGGCTGAGACACTCTTGTGGATGAGCTGGTAATACGCATCTCAGGATTGCTGTTTCTAACTATTGCACAATATATTTATAAATGTGAAAATGTAAATATTCCAAGGTGTAACACATTTGACAAATGTGTTTTGTTGACCACTTGTATAGTGTAAAAAAAAAAAAACTTGAAGACTGATGTCCTGTGCATATGAATCATACCTCCTCTGCAGGCTTTTAATATAGCCAGGTCCAGTCGTCCGCAATTGTTAGTCTGTTGTCAAAAGGAAAAAACAAAAACAAAAAAACCCCAACTTGGAAGCCTTTCCTAGATCATACATCGTCAGCTGATTCTCCTAATGGTGCAGTTGATATTTCTGTTCATGTATATGCCTTGTGATGCCATACAGTTGTCATTAGGAAAACTGCTTTCTTTTAAAATGAAGAAGCATTTATGAATAATATACTAACAGGAAGAGTCACCTTCATGACTCTGGTGTCAGCTAAATGTGATCCTGCTCACAGTATGTCATCATACTAGCCAATTAATTAAACATTACATTGTTTTGTTGCTTTCATTCATCATGTTTTTCTGTTTAAGACTCATTTCCACTTTGTGTTTGCTACTGTACACGGTGCGCCTGCATCACCAGCTGCTACAGTATATGTGGTATTATTTAGTTACCTTCTCATTTTTTGCTTCTGTACCTGCACAATATTTTTTGCTTCAGATAAGCACTTCACGTTACCTTCTCTCAGTGTTACTTGGATATACTGCCCCTGTTAAGATACTCATCCTTATGGGTGCAGGTGCCTAAACAGTGAGAATTGAGGAGGCAGACAATTAAATATACCAGTTACTTTACAATCATTATTGTTCCTAGATCCATTGGTTTTCCACGTTTTCGTTTTAGTTCTATTAGTGCATAAATATAATAACTGCTGTACAAGTGACTGAAGCTGGTGAAACATGGAAGAGAGCAACTTAAATGTAAATAAAATGTTCCTTTTCTTTTAGTGTAAGTGATATACATCTAGCTGAAACAAAACCCATGTACTTTGTACTCTTTTGGAAATCTAGCAACAGTGTAAAATGGTTTAAATTCTCAGTTTTCTGCTCTATTAAAGACTTGACCATTTCTGACCTTTTAATGTTTTTTCCTTTGCTGTGCTACTGATAAAAAAAATGTTGGTGCACTAACTGTGCAGAAGACAGGAAAACAAGACAGATGATCCTCTGGGATGCACTTGCATGAAAACTACAACCATTCCATGCAAGTAAACAAAGAAATTGGGGAAAATGATAAAGATTACTTAGATTCAATGTCCTCCCATGGCCCAACATGTCAGGTATGCATGCCAAGTTTTCATGGATAACATTTCTACTGACCAAGTCATGATTGACATGCAGTGTCAAACTACTGCTTAGATATAATTAAATTCTGTATATCCAGATATGACTGCCAAATGAACTGTAATTAGTTAAAAAATAAGAACTTCCTTACACCGCAGTAGCTGTATAGAATAGGTCCATCACCAGTCTGACAAATTGTTACAACTCCTGTTGTGGCCCAAAGCAAAATGTGGATGAAAGGTATCAGTTCACAGAATAGCTGATGGTGGAGGCTGCTGTGAGGAGTGTAATTCAACACTGAAGCACACACACACCCTGAAGTGATGACAGACGAGTTGATAATGTGAGGCTGGAAAAAAGTGCATGAGATGTTTGTGCCCATTCCAACTGGTCTTTCACTTAGGCACATTGAGAGAGTGGGTGTGAATAATGAGGACTTTTAAATGCACTAGTTCAGTCCTACTGATGGAATGCGACGCCAAATACTTGAAAGAAAAAAAGATGTAAATCAAATACGAGTTGGTTTTCACATGACAAAGGCATCATATAGAAAGGATGCATTCCAGAGTCTCATGTTGCGAGCAGTGAAAGGAAACCTGATGATTTTTAAACATTACAACTTTTCACTTCTCTTTGGTGCAGTAGAGGGTTTTCCATTCTTTTCTGAAGTTAGTATCAATGAGCTTATTTTGGGTGCACCCGCTAATAGCCAACATTTCATTTACAGTTTACTCAAAATTACACCATAGATTCATCCCAAATGCTATTTGATGGGTGGAACAGTTTCAAACATAATTTGGACCAACTAATATTAGACAGGTGTAACAGAGTGCCACACTCAAGATAGGCTGCTTTAAATCACATTGTTGCAACCATATCAACAGAGGCTGGCAATGACATGCCAAACCACTAGCTGATACGTTCAATCCTGTGTCCTCTGTGCAAACATATAGCAGGTTAAAACTCACAGAGCATATATTCTAATTGTCAGAGAAAGAAAAGCACAGATCATACTAATTCATGATAGAAAACGACTGCTTGGCTGCAACTATAGAAGGAGCCAGCCTTTAAACTCGGTGACCGGGGGCTGCAACAAATCAGCTCCTGGAAAACCTATACATTCGTTCAGTCATCATCCAATCAAAACAGCCCACCTGCAACCCATTTCACACAGCCATACACAAGTAAAGGGGGAGAGAAAGCGAGAGATCCACACACACACACACAGAGGCCAAAACAGCAACTTGCATTATACAAAACTAAATCCAGGCTGTTGTCAGTCACAACAATGAGCCAGCATAGACAATACCAAGACCCTGAGATAGAGGTAGCTAAATGGAATTCAGTGGCTGTATTATTTACCCCTGTGCTTTTTCTACTGTGATATGTTAAAATGTCCTATATAGAGAAAAACAAGATGAATGTTGCAAAACAATCCTCTGGGTTACACTTGCATAAAAATGGTGACATTTTTGTGGGAATAACCAAAGGAACAGAGGAAATAAAGATTACTTTTGTGTCCTCCCAAGGCCCAACAACAGAAATGTAAGCATGTGAAGTTTTCATGAATCACATTTCTTTTCCATTCAAAGCATTTTGTAACTCTTATCTTGAAATTTACACATTACAGTATATAGAACAGGACAACTGAAGCAGTAATAAGAATTTTACAAACTTACTTGTGCTGCAGATTTTGGGAGATCAAGTTTCAAGCAGTCCACATCTGACTGAGTCAGCTTGATCAGACTACTTGCACCTGAGACCAATTATGACGCACTGCTGTGCAGTACAGCTTAGTATGTGCAGATCATTTTGACTTAATTTACCTTTATACTTTGAGTTCTTCTTAAATGTAAAGTATGTAAGTAACCAACACAGGGCACATACAGTGTGATGGGGTCATGTTTACACAAATGTCTTTTCACCCCACACGTGGAGATTAGGGTATAAGAGTAACACACATATACATGAGTACATGATTAAGAGAATCACAAAGTGCTGTCGTGGGAGTCTCTCACTCCTGGGTCCCCCTGCAGGAGCTGGAGGGCCATCTGGTCCTCACAGGCCAGCATCACATCCTTCTCCAGTCAGGCCAGCACTGATTTGGCACTGCACTCCTACTCTCCACACGTGTGTGGTCCAGATTGGATGACGGCAATGATGACACAGTCATTCCTGTGGGTGGCTTGTTTTTCCAAGGTCACAGCCCCCCCCTTATAAATCTGAAGGAGATGCTGAGTTGGCTTGAAGCAAGATACTGATCTCTTGTCCAGGAAAGGTGACGCACATTATCAGTGCAGTGCAACACAGGCCAGCTGAGGCCAGGGTCTTCAAGCCTCCTTTCTGAGGAGGGTTAAATCAAAATATACTTTGCTAACATGGGTTTTCTCCATCACTTTGTCCATCACTGTAAAGTCCATCTCTTAAAACTTTTAAAAGGCCCATCAGTCCAAAAACAGGTCTGATTAACTGATTAACTCTTTGTTTCAGCTTAACTATAAACAGTCAAAAAAGTCAAAGATAATCAAACTTAATATAAGCAGTTTTTTATTTAGAAAAAAATAAAGTTAATAAAACAGATTGCTTGTTTAAGTCACTTCTCATACAAAAATGTCAACAACTGATGATTTCAGGTCCTTACACATGAGACTGTGTTGCTTGTCTTGGCCTTACGTTAAGAGTTTTGGATTGCTCTCCCTGTACTCTAGGAAACTGATGGATAGGCATGTTTGGATTGTTTTATGTTTTAAATACCACACTATTGAGTAAATGATTGGCAGATGAATCAAGAAGTGTTTTTGTAATCCTATTATAATCACATGTATAAACCAAAGGAAACCAGCAATCACACTTGAGAAGCTGAACCAACAGATGTTTGGGATTTTGCCTGATGAGTTATTAAAAATATGACTGATGATGACGCCAACTTGTTACATTACAGAAGCAGCGTGTGTACAGGTAGTGGACACACTACAAACATGAATGAGGAGTGTCCTATCAGGACAAAGAAGGGGCTGCTTCAGTGCAGCGCTGATACCCAGGAGAACAGGCAGATTTTCTAGTGGGGGCTCTAATTTACTGCTTTAGGGCTTTGGCTGCCTGTAGTATGATGTACTATCTGCAGCCTGGCTCAAATGAAAACTTCGACACAAGATGGATGAGGCCAGGGGTGCCTCTGTGCCGCTCACTGGTCCATAGACTGGCTGTCTTTACAGTCAGCATATGATAAATGATGTTTAGTTTTACCCTATAGGCAGACCGACTTGTATTTCCTACATGAAACAGACATTTGAATATATTTAATGTAGACCTACAGACAACTACTTAACAGGCTTGACAATAACTACTGCTTTGAGCACATTGGCTACAAAACTCTGTGGTTTGTTTACTATCAGCCTCTTCTGCAAAAGAAAAGAGCTCCCTCCTTTCAACCTATGTGCATCTCTATGAGTGGCCGGAGTAAAATTTATTGTGTAATATCAGCACAGATGCTAGTGGGAAGAACTGAGGCTCAGGATGAACATAACTCAGCTTAACACACTATCAAGAATGAATCATAAATATTTCAGGAAGTCTCCTTAGAAGGTCAAAAGCAATCTTCAGCCAGTCAGTCAGTGAGTGAGCAGCATGCTCTCTTCTGGGCTACGGGGGTCTTACCTCAATATGGCGGTCCCTACAGTTTCACCGACCCTGCCAATCAAAGCTCATTATTGATTCCAGTCCCAACCCCCACCACAAGACCCCTGACTGCTCATACTAATGTGGAATAGAGCAGCCACATGCTGTTGGGCAGCAGAATCAGGAAGGATTTCAAAGGTCAACTCCCATGACCCCCGTCAGCACTTTGCTCCCAGACCTCAGTGGGGACACTAGTAGTGAAAAACCTGTGGGGGTTAGATCAAGATGTGCGTCTACCTGTGCACATCAGAGTTCAAATACTTGGAATATTTAGCATATTATATCGATTATTATGTGAGCAGTGGGACACAGAGTCAGGGCTGTGCTCTGCTCTGCACAGAAGAGGTGTTGAGCTGCAGGAAGGGCACACACTCCCTGCTCCAGTGTCTGGTGGTATGCTGCGTTATCAATAAAGGACATCCGGGGAGAGCCACAAAGGCAGCGTGTGCGCGTCACAGCAGATGTATAGTAGGATACCTCTGTGGGCAGCAGGAGCCACGTCACTCCTCTCCTCATAGCAACAGCACTGTTGACCTACATGCTTTCTGCACAGCTCACTCCGCCGGAGGTGGTGCAAAACTATGCTAATCCATACGAGATATCGACTTCCTCGTGCATTTTAAAATATGCACACCAAATTATTCAGATTTTAATATATTTCCATGTCACACATGCATCCATCCTGAAAAAAAAACCATTAGGGCAATTGAAACCAAATGCAACGAGTCTAAATCTCAGGCTGTGTAAAATGAAAATTGCATACAACAAAGTGCTTTTCCCCACAGTCATTCACCATTTTATTGCATAAATGACACCGTTACAGTTCTCAATCGGCTTCAGCTTAAAATGCAACCACACGCTATTTTCTATTCAAAAGCAGTATTACTGCTCCAACGTAGCTGTATCACTGGCGCTGCGCATTACCTGGAAAAACCGTAAAACACCTTTGGAAGCGGAGCTTTTTCCTCGGCTGAAGTGGAGGCACCAGCACTAGCAAGGCAGTAGCTTGCGCAGTCATCTCCATAGCGGGCAGAGTCACAACCCAACCAACAGCACAAACTACTACCTCAGCCAGTACGTGGCCAAAAACGCACAGGACCTAAATGTCGACATACACGAAGCCACGAAAAAACAGCTGCAGAAATGCGCTGGCTGGAGTTCGGTGCGGCGACGTCCTCATGATGCCGGAGCTGGAGTCGCTCCTCTTCTGTGGAGACTTGAAATAAGAGGAGCACCCCGCCCAAGCAGACACGCTCCCTCCGCCCTCCTCCCTCCCTCCTGTTCTTGTGTGAAACCCACCAAACAGCCCTTTCCCCTCCTATGACCTGTAGTGATGGGAAGTTCGGATCATTTTACTGATTCGGTTCTTTGAATGTCGTTCAGCAAAATGCAATCTTTTCGAGTCATTTCGTTCACTTTAGCAGAATGTAATTAAAATGTTATTTAAAAGCCCAGTTTGTATCCCATTCTGGGATAGTTATTCCCTTCGCTATCACACTTTATAAATAAAAACAAACAAACAACAATTCAAGAGTCAATCTCTATTATTAAATAACTGCATATAAATAAAAAAAACCCACTGATTTATGCATGAATTTATACATTTCTATTTTCTACACTGCAGGGTTAGCTGATGTTTATATTTGTTAACACAAAGAATAAATAAATAAAGGTAAGTACGTAAGTAAGTAAGAAAGAAAAAGATTTTCCCTGATGAAGTTTAAAGCATTAACCAACTCTTTATTAAAACATTCAGTGTTATGGAAAAGAACCATATTGACAGATATTCACAGAATTATAGTCTGTAGGAAATAAAAAAAACTATTTTATAATAAAAATAAATACATCACGTAACAGTAAGAGTAAAAAAACTCTTAAGGACGGTTGACAATTCGCTAATTTCTGTATCCAACAAAGTGGTAATGTGACGTTTCAAAAACGAACGATCTTTAAAGGATTAGTTCACCTTCGAGTCATTCGTTTTTGTTACGTGACATGACCGTTTTGTCAATACTGAGCTTATATGCGATGTTGCGCATGCGCAGTCAACACAAAATAGAATAGAAGCTGAACGTGTGCGGGTTTGTTTCCAGGTATTACCGCTTATCACCCGAACACGGCTTTACACGCATCAGCAAATTCAACGTTTGGCGACGACTTTGTGTATAAATTAGTACAAATATTTGGAAGAGGCTGGTTAAAGCCTGGAAAGGCTGTGCAGACTCCACCCTATCTATCTGTCGGTGTAAACTAGTAGTACACGTACATGTAACATTAATGTATGTCATACTGTATTATTGGATTAGCCTGTAAGTACTGATGTATTATTGTGTTCATCATTTTCATTTTGCAGCTGGTAAAGGTGGATCTAATGTTATAGTGATGGGTAGCTTGGGAATTTATTGGAAGCTTATGTGATAGGTTTCCTGAACACTTTGTCTGCAAGGAGCAGATTTGTAACAGTTGTTTCCTGGTTTCATGTAAAATTCATGGAATTATACCTCTGCTTGAAGTGGCTTTCTCTCCTTACAGGAAAACCATACAACATCCAACATGACTGCCATAAGCAGCTCAAACACAGCTTTTGCCCTGGAGCTGTTCCGCACCCCGAGCCAAGGAAACCCCACCGGGAACATCTTTGTGTCTCCACTGAGCATCAGCTCGGCCCTGGTGATGGTTTACCTGGGAGCTAAAGGAGCCACTGCAGCTCAGATGGCACAGGTCAGCGCACTGATAACCTCTGTATTGTTAAATAGTTATTCTGGCCTGCTCCTGTAAATCATCTTGTGAGTTATTTAGTTTAGTCTGCCAGCCCTGTGTGTATCTAGGCACGTAATGAAAGGTGCGTCTTGGGTGAGTCACTGACTAAATCTAACGACTCCTGTACTCTGACGTCAATAAACGCCCCAAGAACAAGGTGTGAATTGTTTGCTAAAGCAGAAGAGTGTAAAAACACATGTATGACTTCAGTGTTGGATAAAGTTGAGTTCCAGTGTTAAAAAACATGAACGAGTCAAACACAAACTGTTGCTGCAAACTGGAAGCACATTATTGTTTGAAACGTCCCTGTATTCTGTAGCACTGTGAGCTCCCTTCACTGAAACAGAAGACTGGAACTAAAACTGTACACAGTATCACAAATAGCCTGCAGACAACTGACAGCAACTTTAAGGCTACTAAGAAACAATGTTACTGCTGCTATTCGTCCAATAAGTTTTAAATTTCTAGAACAAGTTGCACACAGTCGAGGTCAGTATAGCATCTTCATCATCTGCTACACTGTGCAGAGTTTGTTAAATGTTGTGTGTTGCTCCAAAATTGCACACAGGCTCTATCATTCAGCCCAGGTGAAGGTGTCCACGCAGACTTCCAGGCACTAAACGCTGACATCAACTCACCATCTGCATCATACATCCTGAAACTAGCTAATCGTCTTTATGGAGAAAAAACTGTCCCGTTCCTACCAGTGAGTTTTCAGCTTCCACTTAGCACAGATACTTTAACCGAACCAACAGCTCTGATAAGATGGTGTCTGGTCTTTGCAGACGTTCCATGAAGCCGCTCAGAAGTACTACCAGGCAGACCTGAAGGTTGTTGATTTCATTGGGGCTCCAGAAGAGTGCAGAGTGGAGATCAACAGCTGGGTTGAGCAGCAGACAGAAAGTTAGAATTTAGAGCTTAAAATGAACTCTAAAATTCCCCCTTCATGTTGTACAGCAGTAAATGTCCTCTGTGAAACGGCATTCAGTGGCTGCCTTCTGCTTTTTTTCAGGTAAGATTAAAGATCTTCTGGAGTCAGGAACAGTCGATACATTGACGAGACTGGCTCTGGTCAATGCCATCTACTTCAAAGGAAACTGGCTGAACCGCTTTGAGGAAAGAAACGCTCAAGATGCCCTTCAACATTAACCAGGTGAAAACTAAGCTCACATTTGGATATAGAAAACAGAGTTGGACTCCAGCAGATGTTGAACTAATCTGTAGCTGTCTGTGCTTCCCATGCATCAGAATGAGACCAAGCCAGTCCAGATGATGTGCCAGATGAAGGAGCTGCCCTACACCTACATCCCTGAGCACGATCTGCAGATCCTGGAGCTACCGTACGTGGACGAGGAGCTTAGCATGTTCATCCTGCTGCCTAAGCTGTCTGCAGATGGCTCTGACCCTCTGCTCAAGGTACACAGCCTATACACAACTACCTCCAAAACAAAGGCAGCTTTTCTGGGTTGCTTTGGTTCATTTCTTAAAGCTTCTACAATAATTTTATATTAACAAGCTCATACAACAAGCTAGTGGTTAAGGCGCAGCGCTCTCACCGCTGCGGCCCGGGTTCGAGTCAGGGTTGCATCAGGAAGGGCATCCGGTATAAAACACATGCCAAATGTCAACATGCGAGTCGTCAGTGTGACGATTCGCTGTGGAGACCCCTAAACGGGAAAAGCCAAAAGTGACTTTCTTATATGCTACCTGTCTAACACCAAACAGCAGACAGACAAAGCTCGAGACAGGCTGGTGAAGACAGACGAACGTCATGCTGCTGAGGAGCCAGATAGTTTATTCAGGACTTGGTAAATCCATGTGAATAATGGATTTACATTCATTAGGTGGACAGTAATAACACACCATGAATGCTGGTGTTGCTCAGCATCTGTTGGATATGTAAACTGTTAGTGAGCAAATTAGTTACTGTATAACCTTATAAAGCAAGAATATGTTAAAGGTGTGTGTTGGTCAGTTTCTGGCTAGAAAGTGAATTAATGTTACTTAAAGCAAATTAGGCTCGAAAGGAATGTAACAGATGTTGTATTTACATTACTGAGCATACAGAACAATACCATTAGCACGTTTAACCCATTTTCAACATTTAAAAAATTCTTGTTGATGCTGACCAGATTTTAATAAAAACATGAGCTAGAGATGCAACAAAAAGTATTTGTTCGGTTCCAGCTGGAGAAGGCGCAAACACAGGAGAAGCTGAGCGAATGGACCAAGAGGGAAAACATGGATGTCCACATAGATATTGTCCTTTACCTGCCAAAGTTCATGCTGGAGGAAGACTACGATCTGACTGATCCCCTGTCTAAACTGGGCATGACAGACGTGTTCTCCGAAGCGAAGGCCGACCTGTCTGGCATGAAGGGTAAAAGAGGCCTCTTCCTGTCTACGGTAGCCCACAAGGCCTTTGTGGAGGTGAACGAGGAGGGCACGGAAGCAGCTGCAGCCACAGCCACAGCCACAGGAGACATGATGGTGTGTGGTATACCGATACACTTCAAAGCAGACCACCCCTTCATGTTCTTCATCAAGCACAATAAGAGCAACTCCATCCTCTTCCTCGGCAGGCTCTCATCTCCTTAGGAGACAGGACCAGCAGAGGAAGATGTTGGACCACTTCAAATAAAAAAAATATGCAACATGTTCTAAAAGGCTTTATTTTTTGTTTTGCTTATTAAAGGCCTGTATTTGCGTCTGCTTTTGCGCTGTCAATTTGCCATTACTAATAAAGTGACTTCTGAAAGTAAACTTCCCTATATTTTAGCTATGTGAGTAAAAATCTGATGGTGATTTTAAAAAACAATGAGCTGGAATATGTCTTTTGCATCCCTGCAGTTTTCATAAGGAATGTTTTCTCAGTATACAGGAGTGTCAGTGAAAAGAATTCACACTGAAGTCTGGATTGTCCACAAAGCAGAACGTTTTCTTGAAAAACAAGTTGCTGCTGAGGTTTTTAAATCAATTATGTAATCTTGTGTGAAATCAGTAAAGCATGACACAACATTCCATTCATCTCCAACCCTCTGCAGATAAAACTATACTGGCTGAGAGTCAAGCTAGGCTACTACTTGGTTTGCATTAGGTTGAATTTGACAAGAACTAAGCTTAAGCCTTTAAAGTAAAATGCAGAGCTGCAGTACTTTGTGTTAATTTTAATTAACAGAATCAACTCTCACTTTTTCAAAAATTAAGCAAACAGATAAAGCCTTAGGTCGAAAATGGCTGACTATGTTACTGCTTTGATGATAAATTTACCAGACTTATTTATTGTAATGTATGTAATTCAGAGTTTGTTGCAGTTATTTGTTTAATGCTGTTGAAAAATAAGCTGTGAAAAACAAATTTTAAATGTGGGAGTCAAGTAACCAACTGTGTATTGTTTGTATAAAATACTGATAGCATTCTAGGTTAACAAATGAAAAGTAAGCAGCAGGAAATGACAAACAGCTGCAAACTAAGCATAAACCCATGTGGTTCTGTAAATTTATACATTTAGATATATTTTTATTTCCATCCACTTTCAGCATAGTTGAAACGCTTCTGGTTAATTTGAGCCATGAAAACAGCACAGCTCTTCGTTACTAAAGCTTTATTTTGAAGGTTACGACCGGAACTTAACACCACTTCCAAATGCAGGCCTCAGGGACCTCGATGGGGCACTGAAACGCAGGGGAAGGGTCTGTGCAGCACGGAGGTGTTAACCAATTATGTAATCTTGTGTGAAAGCATGGATCACAACGGGTGTCTGAAGTTTTCCTGTTGCAACTAGCACCCCACCTACTGTACAGTATTCACACCTCATACTAGTAAAAGCTAGAGATTAAACTACAAAACCACAGTTTCTGTGTTCAGAATCATCTCTGTAAAAATCCCGTCAACTTTAACCTTGCTAAAATATTATCATCTGGGAATTAAACAAAAAGTTATACTTTAGCAATACCTGCACCTTAATACTGATACACTGTATTAAAATAAATGAACAGATATAGGCCACATTCCAATAACAAAATGATCATATTCAAAACACTGGCTGCAACTAATTAACCTTTTTATTTATAGAATGCTTTCACGATTAAAGTGCTTATTTTGTTAATAAAATGTCACGCAACTGAGATAATAGAGAAAAACGCTTGGTATCATTTCCTACAGCCAAAGATATCTTTGTCTCGTTTTGTCTGAACAAGTGTCCAAAGCTCAAATATATTCAGTTTACTATCACATATGACAAAGAGCAAAAAACTCCACATTTGGCTTTTTAGACTGGATGATTATTTGATAATTCATAAGGGCTCTAACTCATTTTTTTAAGCCCAACCAACAGAGACGAAATATTAAAAATTTTGAGATACTGCAAAGGAAAAAAATCGATTGATAAAAATGGGTTGGATATGTTTATAGTTAAGAAAATAATGTATATTATTGTTCAGCCCTTTACCTTTATTTATAACCAGTCATTCAAAACTGGCATCTTTCCAAGTGAAATGAAAATAGCCAAAGTTCTCCCGTTACAACGGTGGTGACAAGCATTTGTTTTCTAATTATTGACCCATTTCTTTGCGTTCACAATTTTCCAAAATATTAGAAAAGTTATTTGTAGTGTTGCACGATATACCGGTACTAGTATGGTACCGCGGTACTGAGGCATTTAAAATGGTACT
>NW_018127887.1:3969047-3977061 GCF_001952655.1 Monopterus albus | reverse complement strand
CATGGACATACCATATACAAAATGTTCAAAAGAAAATAAAAACAACTGCAATACTGTATAAGGTACAATATGTTTTGAACAAAAATGCATTATATATATATTGTACAGTTGTCTCATCACTCCATATTTAACATATGGAGTAGAAATTTGGGGAAATACATATAAATCTAGAACTACTCCAGTCTTTTTATTACAAAAAAAGGTCATATCAGATTAATTACACATTCTTCATATAATACCCCAACAAATCCTTTGTTTATTCAGTTGAAAACATTAAAATTTTATGACTTGGTAGACTTGTGTACTGCTAAACTTATTTATAAGGCAAAACAACAAACCCTCCCTCAGTCTTTGCAAGCTATGTTCAGCGTAAGGGAAAGTAATTATGACCTTAGAGGGATATATATGTTTAACAAACCATATTGTAGAACTAAATTAAGTAGTAACTGCCCATCTAATAAAGGTGTTCAGTTGTGGAATAGTTTTCCTGATGAAATAAAAATGGCTACTTCATTACCACAGTTTAAAAGACTTTATAAAAGAATGGTAATAAAAAGATATACTCAATAAGAATAAGAATAATAATGATAATAATCACAATACATGTTCTTCTAAATATATATTCAGAATATTCAGTATTTCTTTATTTTAAATTTATGTCCATTAGTGCTGCTTGTGTGGAGTAAGGGTAGGCATAATAAGCTTTAGCTTCAGCCTACACCTTTGGTCAATAACATTGTTTTTTATTTTATTTTATTTTTTCTTTGTATGATTGTGTGTGTGCATACATGCTTTTATTCAAATGGATGTATGTACCCTTATGTTCTCAATCTCAAAATCTGAATGATAGATGGGTTTATTTATTTTGTGTGTTTTTAAGGGAGCCGTGCAATAGTCGGATGTGTATGGATGCGAGTGTGTAATTTTGCTGGGTTTTTATTATTTATGATTATTTTATTATCGAAGGATTGCATTTTAATTTTGTTGTACAATGTACAATGACAATAAAGATATAAAGATAAAGATAATCAACTAATCCTCACAGGAGTTTATGTATTTTTTAGGTTTGAAACTGTAGAAGGTCAGACCTTTTATCACACAATTATTTACTAATGAATTACAACAAATTTGACACATGGCCTCCTTGAAAAGGAGATTTATTTATTTGTCACAGATTTATGTGCTGGTGGAATTTTAATTAGCTGCAGCCCATATGATACTGGAATAATTAAGCTAGTTTTAATGTAAAGACATTACAGTGAACCTTTTTAAATAAAGGCCAGTGCTGCAGTAACCTCCTGATTGGCCAAAATAAATGTAAATCAATATAAAGCCAGTACGATAACGCTGTCAACAATGACACTGAAGTCATTTAAAAAAATTGATATTAATAAAGGTTTTTAAAAAAATTACTATTCATGGAGCAGTAAGGATGTAAACATGCGCTGGGATTGAGCACACTCACCGCACAGCTGATTGTAGAACTGTCCCATTTATTTTATGCAGACAAATACATCCCTTCTCTGATGGCTGGCTAAAGATGACATGGAATGTTACAGTAAGATTCGCTTTCTTGCATAAAATGCTCACTGTTGAAAATGTTGCAAAAGTGTCTGAAGTGTTCATTTTCATGTTGCCCCGCTTTCTGCTTTCTTTTTTTTAATCCATCAACACTATCACCAAACACTGTACACTGACTTGGCCTTATCAGGAGAATAAAACAAACTTAACTCAGCGGCAACACTGCAATATTTTTTAAATCTCTGTAGTCAACACAAGAGTGCAGTCAGTCTGTATGAGGGTGGAGGGGGGAAGGGGAGCTATCAGCTCACGTGATAAGCATACGATGATGCGTATGAAAGTCCAGGTCACTGATGTGGTCCGAGCAGACCTCGGAAACTCCGCTCATCGTGGGTGCTTCATGTCACCTTGGATGGGGCTCATGTGGAGCACATGGATTGAGAAGACACATTCAAGATTTCTTCATTATTAAAAACAAAGAGCTGAAAGTGAGCCTGGTCAGGACTCTCCGTTCTGGACTCTGGAGACCGGTGGCTGCATAAAGTCTTTAAAGGGCCCCAATGCCTCCTTCAGGGCTGAGCTCACCTCAGACGAGGAGCATGTAATGCACTCTACCAGTGTGGGGTACAGGGCAATCACCTGAGCCCATGTGTTGCCATCCACTGCAGGCAATGAACAAAACAATTGCAGAACATGAACAAAAATACAGAGGAACGGGGATGAAAGGAAGAGGAAGGAAGAGAATATGAATTGTGGCAGAAAGCAATCAGCAAAATCATTCCTTGATAAACATCCCACAGGCATATGGAAATTAGTTTTTCCTCTGAATAAAGGGCAATGTAATGCAGACAATAAGCATTTCTTGTAAACAGTTCTACCCACAATGAAGATAAAAGCAATCTGTACTCTGACACATTTATCTGATATGAATAGATGACAGATCTGGTTATTACTGTATTCTTTTGTTATTCCCCCCCACCTCTATTTTTCCTCTCCTTTCCAAGATCAATTTAATCCTTGACGCAGTATGATACTCACCGTTTTCTGGCTGTGTCTTTTTAAGCGAGTCCATCAAAGTGCTGATAGCTTTCAAGACAAAGATAATCTCTGTCACTTGTTGCCTAAAATGAAGACGACCAGACCTTCATTAGAGACAAAGATGTACAATCCATAAAACCTGCAGACATTTCAATTAGGTAATGTAAAAATACAAGGCAAGGTTAATTTGAGATGTTTTCTGATGCACTCTTATAAGTGAACTGACAGAATATATTACAAGGCAAACAAGGCAACAGAAAGAAACTTTAAAAGTTTGTAAACTTATGTAAACTCTGTATATCACATACAGTGTATAATGTTACTGGTCCTGGTTTTCACTGCTAAATGTCATGGTGCTAACACAGAGTATGGAGCTGAATTCCTGATGAAACATGTACTAAAACAGGGGTTTTGTATGTGCAACATGTTGTATTGTGTGGACAGCAGGGTCTACCTGGGCAGGGGGCAGCGTCCGCTCAACCTCTCATCCTCTACGTAGCACCGGAGAACATCTTGGGACCTCTTGAGGAGCACAGAGAGTGCCATACGAGAGATGTAGCCCTCCTGCGGGGTCGACACCTTGTTGCTGAAGGAAAACTGCAGCAGTGTCTCAAAGCACACCTTAGAAAACTCCTCCCTCATCCTCACATCGATCTCTGCCTCTGTCGAAAGAAGACCATTTACATTATAGACATTTGGCTGACGCCGCTCTGCAGAGTGATTTATGAGTGGCCACAGAGGGCTGTGCTACGGTGCTCAACACAGGAAGAGTCTGACAGGAGCCACTGCTGATCATGAGCCACATGGAGGGTTTTGGAAATGAAACAAGGACTTAATTGTTACAGTCAGATTCCTTCAGCATTTTTTAACCAGCACTTGCCCATTCCGCTGTTCTCTTCATGTCACAAATACAAGCAAAAAGCACTGCTGAAATCATTTTTGCTGCTAAAGTTGCATCTTACCTGTGAATGAGGGAGACTGTGAGTGAATGGAACCCTTATTGAGCATAGCCATGATCTGGCCAACAAAGTCTTTGGGGATGAAACTAGCAAATGGTAAAATCTCTGTGCTAATCAGCTGGACCACCTAAAATAAAGAGGACAAAACAATGATGTGGGCAAACGTGCAAAATCTTGGAGACGCACTAGATGCTGGGAACAAGCATTTACCTCTACATCAATGGCTTCATTCTTCTGAAATTCCTGAATGGATAGGTTGTCTGGAGGTGTGCTAGAAAAGGAAAACAACGAGGTTGCTACTTAAAACGTTAGCAAAATGTTTACGTGTGTGTGCGCGCGTGCACACATATATATATATGGACATGCAGACCTAATATCAAGGCGTTCTAAATGTGCACCTTTTGGTAAACAGAAAGTCTTCAAAGGCATTTGCCAGCTCTGGCCACATAGTGTCAAACTTCCCAGATGAGGCGTGCTGGCGTGCCACAGGCAGTCCAACAGATAACACCTTGAGCAGAGACGAAACAGCGAGCTTCCAGGTGCTCTCTGATGGACAGGCATACTTCAAACCCAAGGGCATCCTTAAAGTCTTTCAGGTGAAGGGGAAAAGAGAGAAAGCAATAACAACCATGAGACTGAAACACTGACTTCAAGGTAAAACCTGTACAACTAAGTTGAGTACCTCAAACTTTCCACCCTGTTTCTGTTTTATCCTGGAGAGACTTAAATTCATAAGATTAACATCAAAGTGGTATTTGAAGACTCAGTGTTCAGTCTCCTATACCAGAAAAGGTAATGGCCCATCATTTTGACCAAATCCTTCCCCTTGGTTTCCCAAGGTTGAGATTTTAAAAGTGTTGCTTTCTTGTTTTGGAGACAAAAAAAGTGGTGTGGATGAGTTTTTGATCTGTGAATGTGAGTTTGAATGTTTGGCAGATTGCTAGCATACTGGCAAGACTGGCCAGGTCGGATGTCAGTAAGATTTTCCACTGAGACAACAGTTCTGCTCATGCACGAGGTGAGGGTACACAATCACTAATCAGAATGGTACTTATTATAAATACATATGTATTGATGTGCAGAACACCTGTTGAACAGTGTCATCTTTTTATATTTTAAGTTTTGCATGTTCCAAGATATAACAAGCACAGTGCACGATCATTGTGCATGCACCTAGGCAGCCGTGCATCACAACACAGTCAAAGCATAGATAATTTACTTTGTTTTTGAGAATTGGAGAAACAGGTTACTATTCATTTTAATGGCTATTCTTGTGTTGTTTGTTTTTAAAAATTACTTTTATTATTTGTTATATGCTTAAATAAAACTAATCTAATTTGTCTGATTCCATACTAATTTATATTTACATTACAAACCTTCAAATCAATTCCAAAACTTTACTAGGAATTTCATGGCCATGGCCAGTGTGAATACCTTATCCTGGTCAACATACCTTGATGATGTTCTGCAGAACTTTCTCATTGATGACAGCTTTGTGGCACGCCGTTTTATGGTACAGGTCCACCACCACCTCCAAGGAGCGCTCAGCAAAGGGTACATAGTTTAAGGCAACCCATTCAGCCTGTTGTGGCAAGAAGATTTAACAAGAGAAAAATACAAGAGTGGACCATTATTCAAACTAATCTGAAGCCCATTATCCCTACCTTTTGGCAGAGCCACACAGAAAGCAGTTTTAAAGGCACACTTTGTATTAGTATATAGAAAACACACAAACTTATCACATAGGTTATTAGTCTTAAAGATTTCTTAGGCTTATATGAGCACAGCTGAAATGTTAAAGCCAAATAAATGGTTCAATGCTACCAAGTGTGTCTTTAATAAATATAAACAAAACCACACATGTGCATATAAGCATCACCAAAAACACAAAATCAACTGAAAATGTAACTGCACAGGGGCTGTGCACACAGAGGCATAACCACCAGTTAGTGGCAGGCAGAGAAGGGGAGCACGGAGTGAGTGAGAGATGCATATGAGATATGAGAGCCTACCATGCGGTATGATAGCTCATCTACCGCAGAGGGTAGGTTGTCTCCATTCAGCACAGCTTAGTACAGCTATATAGAGGGCTGAAGGAGGTGATGAACTCACCGGTGCAAACAGCTGGATCTAAAATGGTTATCCAGTGAGTAGTCCCAGAAAACAAAATAAGAGAAGACTGCAATTAAACTTGTGTCTTAAATTTGTATCGAATTTAAAGTGTCATGTTAGCTACATACGATTTAATGCTCAGGACTGATTTAGGGCTAAAACACTCTTAGCACCAAGGACATTTGAGGAGATCTGACAATGCTAGATAAAAGCCAAAAAAGGCAGTAGAGACCACCCATAACAACTGTTTGGTTGGTTGCAAATTTTGTTTGACCCTGACCTACACAATTTAAAGAGATCAACAAAAATGTCCAGCATAGGGCCTGAGTCTGGGCCCCACAGGTAGGAAGTAACAGACTGACAATGAAGATTTGAGACTGTGCGCATATCCGCTTGTTAAGCGGTGATGTAACATTCTGTTTCCAGGTCCAAACTTCATTTCATTCTCCTCCTCTACATATACCACAGTGCTGTTTTCCCCATTGTTTCAACAGATCTGAATCAAAAATCACAGGTCAGCTGTCATTTCACCATTGTCCTTATAATGAGAAGGAGAAAAAGAAATTATTACAGTTGATTAGAAAAGTCATAGTATTCTGATGAAAGTAACAGTAAAAGTATTAAAAACAAGTTAGACATACTGGATAACTTGATATAGGCTATATATTAGAATAAATTTACTACTACGTGTAATAAAGTTTGGTTATTATGCCACCAGACAGAGCAGCAACACTGACTACTCTATTTGAATCCAAATGATGCAGTCAGAAAAAAAAGCTGTTGTTATGTGGAGGATGACTGGCTCGGCCATTTGGGCCTGAGGGACCTTGGACCTGAAAGTTGAACATTATGCCACACTTAACAAGCGGATCACTTTAACATTCCTCAGCATAGCATCTGCTTGATTTTAGAACATGACAAGCTACTTGTACATTTCCAGAACAACAAGGAGAAAGCTGCGGCTATCACAACAATGTTGTGAGAAGACTGCTCTGTCCTTGAGAAGAAATGAAAATTGTATGTGGTTTAACAAAAGCATAATCTTGAAGCACAAAAAGTAGAAAAAGCTGAAAAGTAGTAAAAAGATCACTAATCAAAGAGGAGGGATGATCTTGTTGAGAAAAGCTGAAGAGAGAAGGATGATTAATAACAGTGTTCACCACCCAAAATATTTATAAAACTAAAGTAAAAAGCAGCTAAAGGAAGTTCAATTCCCTGTCCCCCTACCTGGTTGTATTTGGCATTGGCCACGTGTTTGGTTTCCACCCTGCCATACTGAGGAGGCTTGCAAGAGAACTCCACGAAGAGTAGCAGCTGTTCAAAGATGGCTGGGTACATGACCTGCAGGTTCTCGGGGCCCACACAGATGGCCTGCAGCAGGGAGGGAAGGAAGGAACAAACACTACTGACATCCAGCATAGGACTATATATTTCATAATTTAACACTGACACATTGTTTCCTGGGCTGAGTTGACAAAATCGGAAAAATATCTTTTGAGTCAAAAAGGAAAAGAATCACCCCTAATTTTATTATTTTATGAAGCAAAACATTTGCCTGGTTCCCTGCTTGTGCCATTTCACATTTGTGTATTTGCTGCTTTTCTTAGTTTTAATTTATTTGAACTTTCTTGTTAACCAAAACAAGCTATCTGAAGACATCACCTTGGGCTCTGCGAAACTGTGGTGTGTCTTAGACCCCTGGGCTCTATGACATCCATTGCTATTTGTAGGGTAGATGATGCATAACATATATTAAAAACCTCTTAAGTTGAGGTATTTTTGCTTTCTGACAATACACTTCTTCTGCTCACCTTCTGCAAAACATCCAGAGCTGTGAGTACTGCTTCCTGAAGGCTAGTCAGCACTGCCTCAGTGAATGAGGGGAGGATGAAGGGGGAGGCATCACTGCTGATAGGCACAGACACAGCCCCATGGAGGATGAGCCCTAGCTTCTTCAGATCGTCCATGCTAAAGCTGGCCTTGATGTGCTGGTAGAGTGCTGGGAATATCTGGACCAAAGCTGTGAGGAAGGGCTGGCTAGGGATAAAGGAGAGTTTCTCCGTCGGACCACTGGGTGGTCTTGTGCTGTCCGTTCCCGTCCGATACCATGTGTTCCATGCTGACCACCACAATGCAGAGTCCTCCAAGGCTGACTCCTCCCCTGGGGGAGGGGCCTGCAGCTCAGCACCATTGTAACACGTCAGCCGCTCAACTAGTGAATCTGACCGCACCAAGGGTCTGCCAGGACCAGACAATGTAAGGGGGTCGATGAGCACGGGGGGCATGCCCATAGCAGCGAGTGTATCACTTGTTTTGTCTGACTCTTTAACAGGTGTAACAATCTGTAGGATCTCTTGAAAGCTCTTGAGGGCTGCCAAGGAAAC
>NW_018127887.1:3968443-3969010 GCF_001952655.1 Monopterus albus | reverse complement strand
CTCCCAGGCCTCAAAGAAATCACCTGCAAATACATAGCAAAATGAGGAAAGGTGTTAAGACTGCAAATTGACTGCAAGTGTCAACTGTTAATTAAGTATGATAATTAGCACTCTGATATGTGAAGTTTCAATCACAAAGCAACTAAAAGAATTTTGCAGAGGCCATATAGGTTTGGCCCATCAGTCTCATACTCTGTTTCCTGTTATTATATTTTGTTAATATACAGTGGGACAAGTAAGTATTTGATACACTGCCGATTTTTCAAGTTTTCCCACTTACAGAGAATGGACAGTTCTGTAATTTTCATCGTAGGTACACCTCAACTGTGAGAGACAGAATCTACAAAAAAAATTCCAGTAAATCACATTGTTAGATTTTTAAATAATTTATTTCCATTTTATTGCATGAAATAAGTATTTGATCACTTACCAACCAGCAAGAATTCTGGCTCTCACAGACCTGTTAGTTTGTCTTTAAGAAGCCCTCCTATCCTCCACTCATTGCCTGTATTAACTGCACCTGTTTGAACTCGTTACCTGTATAAAAGACACCTGTCCACACACTCA
>NW_018127887.1:3941366-3968427 GCF_001952655.1 Monopterus albus | reverse complement strand
AATCTATCAGACTCCAACTTCTCCACTATGGGCAAGACCAAAGAGCTGTCTAAGGACACTAGGGACAAAATTGTAGACCTGCACAAGGCTGGGATGGGCTACAGGACAATAGGCAAACAGCTTGGTGAGAAGGCAACAACTGTTGGTGCAATTATTAGAAAATGGAAGAAATTCAAGATGACTGTCAATCTCCCTCGGACTGGGGCTCCATGCAAGATCTCGCCTCGTGGAGTATCAATGATCCTGAGAAAGGTGAGGGATCAGCCTAGAACTACACAGGAGGACCTGGTCAATGACCTGAAGAGAGCTGGGACCGCAGTCTCAACGGTTACCATTAGTAACACACTACACCGTCATGGCTTAAAATCCTGCAGCGCACGCAAAGTCCCTCTGCTCAAGCCAGCACATATCGTCTGCCAAAGACCATCTGGATGAGCCAGAAGAGGCATGGAAGAAGGTCATGTGGTCAGATAAGACCAAATTAGAACTTTTTGGTATAAACTCCACTCGCCGTGTTTGGAGGAAGAAGAAGGATGAGTACAATCCCAAGAACACCATCCCAACCGTGAAGCATGGGGGTGGAAACATCATGCTTTGGGGTGCTTTTCTGCAAAGGGGACAGGACGACTGCACCGTATTGAGGAGAGGATGGATGGGGCCATGTAGCCAAGATTTTGGGCAACAACCGTGGATCAGATATAGCATGGCTCACCCAGCTGCTGCAGGAGGTACCGCCTTGTGTTGAATATGCGTGCCACCCCTGCAAGTGTCAGCACCCATGTCTCTGCCCACTGCTTTTCAGCTGTGTCACGTGAGTGGTGGATAAGGATGTTTCCGCCACCAGATTCAATCTTCTCCTTGTCTGCTGTGGTGGACGACGTCCTCACGCAATCTAGCAGGTGGAACAGTACCTAGTGGTGACAACAAAAGTGTTTAACCAGCAGCAATTTCTTCTATAAAGGGATTATCAGGACACTCTGCCAATAACAGATCTTCAAAGAAAGAATATTAGGAGTAGTTCTCATCTTTGAGTCTATAATCTTTTCAAATTTGATAACAGTTATAGATCTAATACAAAAGAAAAAGTATTTTATGTTTTGACACACTACAGAAAACTGGAGAACAATACCTAGCTTAGGTTTTGCAAGAACATTTTCCCTGAATGCACATCTTTACTGTATTTGAACAATTTCTGTATAAACACGGATGACAGCCTCCTCCAGTACAATTAAATCAAATAAGAATTGTACATTCTTGTATTCTACCTTCCAGACAACAATATGCCATGTTGGCTGCTGCAGCAGGGTCCCGTGGGCAGCAATGGTGGAGAACAATGTCTGCCCAGCACTTTTACGGACAGCAGGCCTTGGGTCGACACACAGCTCACCCAGCTTGGCGTACAGGCACAGCCACAGGCAGTCAAAGGGAGGGGCAGGGTGAAATGGCCTGTTGAGGGTCTCTCCCTTCTCCTGGGCCTGCTTCTGCAGAGCTTCTTCCTCCCTCTCCAATTCATGTGTAATGGCTTCTCCTCTTTGGAAGAAGTAGTCTGAAATGTTCCACTGTGGGTGAACAGGGAAGTGGGAATAGAGAGTGGTGGCATAAATTGGAGAGGACAGCTGGTAAAATGCTTCTGATGGCTTTGCTATCCTATTACCATAAAGTAATCTCACAGGAACCGCTACACTCCAAGAGAAATAATTCTGCAAACCACAGATCAATATTAGGTTTTACATATCCTGAGTAGTACACGGTGTCTAGAAAATGTCAGTGGAGTAGCTAAGCACTCTTAAATTAAACAAAATAATACAAGCCAAGGAATTATGTGATATTATAATAGTTTAATCATATAAAACATACTATATTTAAACTTCAAAATCACTGGAAAATAAAAGTGTGCAACCTGTTTCTGTTATTTCAGTTTTTCTCATTTATATTCCTAGACTTGGTCAGCATAGCCCTGTATCACCATCACAGCTACACACGTTCACACCCGGGAATCAACTGTTTAACTTAATATATTCTACTGGTGGCCCCTGATAAATCCAGTAGTCTTGTGGATCAAATGCTTTTTGCAGAGCATCTAATGTTGTGCATTTTATGTTAGAGCATTAGCTGCTTTCTGGCAACCTGTCTGTGCGTCTAAATGTAATCCTTAAAAATATAGACCACAGCAAAAGAGTTGTTATCTCACCAGTAGGCCAATGGAGGTGAGGCTGATGTTGAGCTCTTGATTCTGGAGACCGAAGCTGCCGGCTACATCTACTACGATCTGTAGGCACGTGCAAGGCATGGTGGGCAGGAAGTCTGTCACCACCAACTGCAGGCACTGGAAGGCTGTTCGAATCAGTGACTCGCTGAAGGCAAACAAGATACATGGTACACTTAGGCGGAGTTTAGTTTCTTGAAGTACTTGCCACATAACTGAAGCTACAATAGAAATAAAACATTTGCATTTAGCACAAAACTCTCACCCTTGATCATTGCGGATAGCTCCTATGACACCCAAAACGAGGGGCCAGCCAGGCCCCAGGCTGTCCCCCTGACTCTGTAGGATTTGTCCAACACTCTCCAGCTGTTTCTGGCGGATGTCGGCATGAAGCACGTTGGACAACTCTTTCAAGGGGTTCAACAAGAGAAGATGCAGCCGCTTGGGGGGTAAAAAGAAGTTATTAGCCATTTTGTTAACTGACTGAACACTGAAGACTAAATTCTTACTTTGTAAATCACAGTATTACAACACAATTAATACACTTTTAACAGCTGAATGTGGTGAATGCATTGAAAAGTCGTCTTTACTTAATTCATTTATTACACCCAGGCAGATATTTGTATACTTCTGATATAGGAGTTGTTAAAAACAAATTTAAACGTTTAAATGTTTCTCGACTTGCTCTGACACAAATGAACAAAAGGTTCTCTGAGCAGCATGGGTGACAGACAGGTAGAAATGAAAGAAACATCAAATGAGTGGAATGCAACCATGAATGCAAAGGCTTGAGGGCCACTGTTAAAATGTGAAAAATGAAAGCCTTTGGGGTGTTTTGATCTTTCTTCTGAAATGAAATAACTACATACATGAGGAAAGCAGTCTGAAAACTAAAAAAAAAAGCCTTTTGATTTTTGCAAACTTCATTTGGAATTTGGGTGCCTGGCAGAAAATAAATAATCTGTGGCCACTTAAACCGCCAATATTTATTTTCACTGCTATTTTGTAGCAATTCCCATGTGTTTTCTACAGGACAACAATCATTTTTATGGCTCTGTGTGATGTTGTATGCACAGTTCCTCTGCCCTCTTACAGATATGCTCTGTAAAAATTCTCTTTATCTGTCTCACTAAGGTGAAGGACAGACTCTGTGAGTGACAAGAGATTGTGACATTTCTGTTTTTCCACATTTTAAGCATTTGGCACACACTTTCATCTGTCATGACTTGCACTACGACATTAGAGGAGATTTCCTAGATGTCAGAATTACACACAACCAATATTAAGGAGTGAAACCCAAAAAAACACAGAGTATCCAACCAGCTAATACAATGATATAGAATGAATAAAAGCCTTTTTGTGCTCCAGATTGTTTTATCTGGAGGCCAATTTTCTTATTTCTTTTTCTACTTTTTTGATGACATACTTGAAGCTTGATACATACCTGATTCTGGGCCAGTGGAGGCTCATGTTTGTAGGCCAGACCAGCTTTGATGAGCGCTGTCAATGCCTCAGCACCCCACTCTCTCATCCGGGAGTTTGGGTGCTGGCAGACCTGCAAGACACGTCACGTACATGCACAAATGCAGACACATGCGAGCGTTGACAGATCTGATGCAGAGAATGTTCAGAACATAGTTTCCCAGCAGTGGTCACAGTGGGTGGGTGCAAAATAAGAGGGTGAAATAAACCAAGTCGTATATGATAGAGACTGGGATTCACTGTGAAAAGATGATATTGCTGCAGTGTAATCATAAAAGCTACTGTAGAGACACATGGAGAGGCCGGGCTCTGCAGAGAAAAGTACAGTAGTGTGGTACAAATTCTGTTTTCTTTATCATAATCTACATCTGTAAACAAGAACATAATGTTGATGACATTGCCACATTTCCTTTCAAATATAAAAGCACTGAATTTGAACAAGCTTGCAACAAAAGATAGGCAGCATTTTTAAAGCATAATGTATGATTTGCAGGTGCAGCTTTAGATTCTGCTTTATAACAAAATCAGAGATTCACATAGGAATTTCAGTGCAAGACTGTAAGATCAAACACTGGCAGCGGCACAAACACACTGTGGACGCATAGCGGCCTCAACTCCAACATACTGATGTCAGACAGATAGGGAAACAGAACGCATCTGTATAGAAAGAGAGATGAGAAAGCCAAAGATTATAGAATTTGAACTTACCTTCTGCAACACAGACAGGAGAGCAAAAGAGAGGAGAGACAGACAAACTATGAAGAAATCCTCCCAACAGAGTGTAGTAAAAACCCATAATTGTCAGTAACCTATGATACTGGGCTCTAAAAAGCTGTAAGAACAACTGATAATCTTTCATACATTACATTCTAGTGGAAATGATTAACTTCAGCACAGATTTTATTCAAAAACAATAATAGTAATTAAAAACTTTCAGCTTTCTTTAACTTTATCAGCTACAGAAAAGCCTAGTGTCTGACTCATTATAGCTCACAGCTGTAATTTTATTTTACTTTATGGGGGTTGTGCTCCAGATTCCATGGAAAATATTGGCATTATTAGATCCTTGGTGGTGGGTAAAGTAACCTCAAGGGTCTAGAAGAGAGGGGCAATTATTCTGAGGCTCTTTGAACTTCAGGCATTCATTATTTTGAGAGACTGGTTTCAGATTTTCAGTGAGGTTTCCAAAGAGGTCATCTGCACTGGGAAAAGTGACAGTTACTGTTGTTAATCCAAATGCTCACATACTTGTCTCAAATTTAACAGCTACAACTACCTTGTTCATTCATTCTGCAAGGTCAAATGAAATAACTTTAGGTCTGCTCAAAGCCTAACCAGTAAATTTTAACAACATTATAGCACATTTGATTAAACTGAAGTGTCGTGATGAACAGTCTTTTAGAACAGAGATTCTGATCTGCACCTTGTAGGCTGTAGCTCTAAGTAGATGTTACCTCTAGTAAGTGGCCAGTCAGAGGTCTCCACAAGATCTCAATACGATCCATGTTGACAAGGCCAGTCTCCAGAAGCTTAGCGACTGCAAACAGAGACGGCTCCTAAGATCAAGACAAGACATTAGAAACTAAATAAATACAGACTACTTTGCATTTTAGGTTTTCTTTGTATGAGGCTCTGAACTAGTGCAAGTGTACAAACATGCTGGTTTGAGCCCTGTGCAGGATTGTAGATATTAGTGAAACAATTTCCATCTAGCACTAAAATGCATAAAGTCTTTACCTTGTTGTTTCCATAGGCCATTTCCATGGCTTCCAGGGAGAGGGAACAAAGAGCATTGATCAGGTGATGCAGGGACACATCATCCAGGTATCTAGATCATGCAAAAAAAATGTATATTGCATATTATATATTCAAATGTTGTAGAAAACATTTCAAGATTCATATTTTCAACATAAAATCCTATTCTTTCTAAGAGGTTTTTTTTTTAGCCCATCCAGTTAATTAACATCATGAATTCTTTTATAAACCAGAGTAGAAAGAGTCAAGCTGAGATTTTATCATCCCTTATGTCTAAAACTACTCCACAAACAAAACTTTTGACCTGAAATGGCCTTTACCAGGGACTGTATTTCCTAAAAGCCATTTACTGGATTATATAAAAGCATACAGCCAAGTAACCAAAGTTTCCATTCTGAGTGTTTTCCACAGATGAAGGACTGGTCCTTACTGGGAGCTCTCAAAAAGTCTGGACAGGACGTTGGAGATGACAGGCAGGTCTGTCATCACTGCTGTGGTCAGCACCTGTTTAGTTAAACACAGTCATTTAGTTCATAGCCAACAGAGAGGTGAGAAATGTCCAGTACAATGCATGCTCAACCCACAGTTTCAGTAAAACTCACTGTACTGGGTCCCTCCACAGCTCGGCCAGGTTTAAGGGCACCACCCACCCCTGGCTTCAGGCCCAGGATCCACACTAAGTGCTGGGAGACAAAGTGAGAAGCTGAAGGAGAGCTGAAAAGATGAGGAGAAACTACATCCACATCAACTGAGGGTCATGATGTACACTGACACAGTGGTAGATGACACAATTTATTCACCCTAAATGTGAAGATATGTAAATGAGTTAACTATTAAATTTAAACTCTACATGGACTCTTATGTGTTTCTGTTTTGACCTGTGCATTTGTGTGTGTTGTGGTAGTAGTACCTGCAGGGTGGCCAGTACTAGCTGCCAGGAGGTGCCAAGCACAGCCCCGGGGCAGTGGGCCAAGGTCAGCAGGGTTGTTTTTAGATGTTCTTGGCAGTGAGCTGACAGAGAGAGTCCGTTATATTACAGTACATTTTCACGCACAATTCGTCAGGCATTTAGCTCATACACTTCACTATAGCAAATCATCAGTGAAATAGTAAGAAATCTAAAATCTAATAAGCTCTTAGTAACTTGAAGTCTGACGGCCATATGACCACTTTAACAAAAAAAGGAGGGAAGCACATGCATATAGTGTGAAATATAAAACCTGTAAAAACCATTATTATGATAAGGATTACTGTAATTAAAACATAATGATTCCAGGTCAAATGCAAAGTTACTGCCCATATAATCTGGAATGATATTGCCCTCAAGAGACATTTAGAGTCACAAGCTTGCCTGACCTTCATTCATAATGGCTAGCCCTTATAAACAAAGCATTGTAGACCAACCTGGTAAACAAACAGCATTACTTAGCATTTGTGTAACTACTCAAAGAAACATCAGATGGGATGACTGTTTTATGAACTGAACAACACTGATGACTGAACAACTTGTGACTCGTTGCTACCATCTACTTTTTGGAAAATCATAGCTTGTACAATTTGTCTTATTACAAAAGAAAGTTTTTCTACATGGAGTAAATGATTAAATGTCATGTATAACCACAGTCTCTTCATAAATGCATATACATTTGTTTCCTTACCACCACAGTGCCTTGGGGTTGCGAGGTGAGTGGCTGGCCCACAGCCACTACCTGCTGATGAGATTCACTGGAGGGGCTAATGATCTGCACACTCTGGCCCTGGATTGAATAAGCTGTAGGCACACAGATGTGCAAACACACACCCACACATGTAGGAGTCAGTTTATCGATGAGAGTCGGTAATACACACAAACAGGTTTTGTAACAAGCTAACGTCATGGAAACAAAAGCTTTTTTAATTATCTCCAAGGAAAATATCTATTGCAAGTTCAGACCCAATTTGCTGCCTTTATCTATACAAGCTAATGTATGAGCAGTTAGTTTGAGAGCAGCTGTGTGTGTGTGTGTGTGTGTGTGTGTGTGTGTGTGTGTGTGTGTGTACATCCACATTCTTCAGATACATTCTCCTTGGTGTTTCTAATTAGAAGCCACAGTGAAAAGTTATGGATTAATGCAATTAAAGCAGGGCAATTGGGACGGGCATAGTGCCAACAGGGTACAGGTTAAACTCAGTTTAGCAGAATAAAATATTGGGATAAGGGCTCATTAATTTAAAATAAATGTATATGAGTAGAGGCCATTCTCAGGGTTGGAAACGGGCACTGTGTACTGCTGTTTTAGGTGGCACTTTCATTTGCAGAGCATGTACCTTTGCTGGAGAGGCTGGTGGTGTTGCTGCTGAGAACAGTCAGGGCATAGTGAGGTGGCAGAGATGCTTTACAGATGGCTGTGATGAAGGCGTCTCGGGGAGTCACCATGCCCAGACGACCACACAGTGCCGCCATGGTCATCTCCGCCTTCAGGATGTTCTCTGTAGCTGTCTCATCAGTGCTGAAGCACAACAAACCAGAACATGTGAGTGGAGCGGAACAGAGTGTGTGCAAGCGGGGAGTGGAAGCGTGCGTGGGTTGTAATTGGGACTTTTTTTTTTTTTTTTTTTAAAGGAGAGAGAAACATCTTGTGACCCGCTCTAATTTCGCTCTGGTACAGCTCATACCACGACCCACAATGCATCAGTGACTTGCAGTTATTCAAAACTTTTCAGTCAAAAAATCAGCCATTGCAAACTCAATAATGGTGCCGTAAAATATTTTAAAAAAGGAAACCAAAAGGACACAGAGCCATACTGTATATCTTTATTTAATTAGGCCCATTGAGTCATTGAATTTTACATTAGACTTTTGTGTTATAATCCTTGTTGTCATGGTCACTGAACACTAAATTGTATATGTGAAAACAACTATGAAACAATTTATATAACTGACCCATCTGAAGTGCATTGCTAGAAACCATTCAATTAACCTCCTGTATCTTTGACATTTTTATATACAACAGGAAATACATTTGAACACATTTCAAACACTTTTCACCTGTACCATGCATATATGACAAATTAATAGAACAGCATACGGTACAAATTTGAAGTTTCATATACTACAACTCATTCCCTCCTTCTTGATTCCAAAAGTATGTAATTTTGTAAAAAAGGAAGAGGGTCCATTTACCTGGCATCTAGAAGCAGAGACAGAGCAGCCAACAGACCACACCAGCAGGCACTCACCATCTCTTCCCATACTTGGTGGGCTCCTGAGACAGAAACATTCATGACTTTGTTCATGATTTATTTCACTTCAGTCAGTTGAGACACTCAATTTTTGAGATCTTTTCTGAAAAAGTAAGGACATGTGGGCAAAATACTGGCCACAAGGGATCACTGAAGCAATACCACTTAAACCTATTGTGTGATATAGCACATTTAACTATATTATAGTATACAGTTGCTTCATCAACTATTCAGCTGCTGTACAGTATATCCTTCAGAACCCTCTGAACATCCTACAGCATTATGTGAGCTTGCCACTGTTCCCTTCTCTGCTCCTCATACCCATTCTTACCAGGCTGTGGCTGCCACTCCTGGTCAGGGTGGGCCTCCCTGAACTCAGCAGCTGCTCCCTCCTCCATGGCCAGTTCTCTTTCAATCATAGAGGTGATGCCCCTCACGAGGTCCAGAAGAGCACTGAAGGCCACAGACATGGCATAGCCCTCTGGGATGGATGGGGGCTCCACCTTGTCCAGCATCTCTAGGCTGGAGGGTGAAAGACAGGGGCAGAGCAAATGAGATGGAGGTGAAATAAAGTGTGTGCATGCCCTATTGTGACTTTTTACAAATGAATGATCTGCAGCACCAACATTTAAACCAGTTGTGTAAATTCTGTCAAGATACAAAACACACCCATTACCTCTCTGGCTGGCAGATATAGAAAAAGCAGCTGATGTTCTTTCTACACTTGGTGTTACAGAGAGCCGTTTAGACAACACCTGTCTTTGTTACAGGAAGACCTCTAGATAATATAATTACCTGTTTTTCAAACCTTGCTTTCCTGTGAAATACCAAAAACTAATGATGATAGTATTTTCACTCCTCAAGTAGAGTTAAGCCTTTGATCTCTACCATTTAATGAACCCCTGTGGTTAGAAGAAAAAACCCATTTATCACTGCTCACAGGATACAGCTAACTCAACAGCGATGCTACAAGTTAAAACGTTATGCTCCCCAGCAACACAAAAGTGATAATTTGGTTTCTGTAATTTCACATCTTGCTCTCTGGGTATGTTAGAAAATAAAAGAAAAAGTACAAAAAGAGTTAGAAATGCGACTCGTCTGTGTGGTACCAGTACTTACTAGGTGGCCTTGGCACTGCCCTGGACACTAACAGTCATAAGGGGGATCCAGGTTCCACGGTATTCAAATGCAGCCTGGGTAGCCAAGTTGCCACTAACCCCTCCTGTCCCTGGGGCACCCTGTACTGCACCCTGGGACCCTAAACCTGAGCCTCCTAAGTACACAAAGTCAGATAGGTGCAAGGTGGGGGAAGATAAAAGAAACAAGCCAAAAAGACAGAGTGGAACAAGGCACAAGTTAACAAAAATGCATTAACTATAAAGAAAAAAACAATTTATCAAACACTTATGATGATTTCTCATCTAAAACGTGACTTTCAGGTGCATTTGAATGCATTTCCTTGACATCGACAACTACATGGATGTGTACTTCTGAACATCGGTGGCTTTTCCCAGCTTTAAGAATTGTGAATGTTGAGAGGATTTAACAAAATATCAGTAACACATTGATGAGTGTACCACAGTTTTTTATAGCTAAAAAAAGAAGACTTTATTAATCTTAAGAAAGACTGACCTGCAGGCACACTGACAGCAGCCGTGTTGCCCACATTAGGGATGATGAAGAGGGACTGAATGAAGGAGCCCAGGGCATTCACAATGTCTCTGAACACCTTAGTGGAGTGCTGCTTCATGTCGTATGACTGGCAGAATGAACTGAAAAAGAAAAACTAAATAAATTGTCAGGGCAAACAGCAGGAAACGGGCCTTTTGGGTGCTGATGACACTACATAAAAAAAACAGAATTTTAACATCTGAGACTCCACTTGGCTCAGCTTTACTTTACTTATCTTTCATTAGACTTAGCTGTAATGTTAGACTTAAGGTCAAAATCCATCAGGTTCAGCTGTACATAGTGGCTGCTAGCATGCTAACACACTAACAAAGTAATTATAAAGATTAAAAAAATAAAACAAGACAGCTTTCGTTACTCGGACAGCAATGTAGAGTGTATATCAGTGTTATATTTTCCTGCTTAGTAAGCCCTCTGTTGTTATATTTACTAGTAGATAGATCAGCAATTAAAAAAAAAAACATTTAGCTATCACAACCAGATACTCTGCACTGTCTAACTGCTAACTGTAGAGTCATTAAAGATTGATTAAAAAAAAAGCAATATGAGGCACAAAACACCCCCAGTCTTTTGTCATTCAACACAGCTACAGAATGAATGTAAAAAATGTGAGAACCATTAACATTAACATTAATTATGTTTTTATTTAGCTCAGTTTTGCTTACCGTAATAAATGTGGCTGCACACATAGCCTGTGTACTGATTCTACAGCCACTGCTCTCAGCCACTGAGGCTTCTCACCATCCAGAAACTTCACCAGCAAAGACAAGAAGATCTCACACTCAGTCACCTGCAAACCAAACACACACACACACACACACACACACACTCACACACACACACCCACACACACACACACAGGTAAGACTGGGAGAGAAACTGAGTCTGCTGAACAGAGAGAGAGACTGTTCTGTAACTAGAAAATGGCCCCTAGCAAACTCCTTGAATCCCTTCAGGCTTTGATTCAGCTATTCTGTGGCTCAACTCGCTTCTTGACAGACACAGGAAAAAACGTATTTCCATCTCAGGGATTGATGGAATATTACTAAATAAAAGCCAATACAATGCAAAAGTACTCAGATGCAGCTAAGCCCATTAAAGTACCTGGAGCAGAAATAAGCCAAACTACTAGTACACTAATCTTTTTATTATTATTATTGCAACATGAAATAACAGACTTACAGGACAAAGGACATAACACAGAAGATGAGACAACAGACATTAACAAAAGAGACAAAGGGATTATTAAATTTAATTAGTACACTAATCTAATGCTAATCAAATCAGAAGTGTACTGGCTGTATGTTTGAGAAAATCCCTCACTAGTACATCATCCATCAGGCAACAGTTCTGGCTAGTCGACCATCAGTGTAGATCAGTTCCTCACCAGTAAGCTGTAGAAGTGCTTGATAAGGACGGAGACTACACGCAGCAGCCTCATGCAGATGGGAAAGTAAGGTTTCTCCACAGGTGCTGGTGAGGCAGAGCTACTGCTGCCCTGCCGGAACTTGATGTTGGGGGAGAACAGTTTGATGACAAGGGGACACACCCGTTCTTTCACAAGGAAACTGAACTCCTGGTGCTGGAGGGGGAGAGGGGAGGGAGGGTGTGTGTGTGTGTCAAAGCACCGTTATACAAAGACTAACTACTGTTAAAATGCATTCATTTCAGTTGAATCATCTCTGCCATTAAGAGAAAACAAAAAAGCCTGACAAAACAGAAACCAATAACAAAATTAAGAATAAGACAGGTGTTAATGTCAGTGATAATTTTTTAGATTGTTTTCTTGTGTACTGCAATTATTTTGTAATGGCTCTATCAATAACTGTACTGTAATATGTAAGGCTGAATGTACCTGTAAGAACACTCCAGGAAAATCGTTAAGAACAGACTCCAGGAGCTCTAGGCCAAACGTCCGTGTCATCTCTGTCATTCCCACCAGCCAGTAGGGGGCATCAGCATTCACCAGCTGACACAAGTCCTGCAGGGATGCAACAGAGCTCAAAACAATGGAGTTTTATGTCCCTCAGTGCTGAAACACTAGATTCACTGATCTTTGCTGGGAGAACAAGCATCATCATCATCAGTGAGGTGTGGGTGAGAAATGACAAGATAAGGGACCTTTAAATCACTTCTTGCAAATTTCATTTAATAGTAGAAATTAAAGAAATTACAAATGCATTTTAAACAAACTTAAGCTAAGAGGCTGATAATATCAGTAATTTGCTGGGGACTATGTTGACATCCTGCCCCAGCTCCACAAGTGGTGAGTTCATGAACCACGTTTTAAAGCCAGCTTGGTCCAGGACTGTCACTGCAAGTCAACGGGGAAAAGAAGTAACACTGTATATAAGGTTGCCCCCTGGTGGACTTACCTGGAAAAGCATGTATGCATCTTTTGCACTGGGCCTCAGAGTGCTGACAGATCGCCTGTTGGTGTTTCCCTGGACAGGAGGAGTCTGCTCCACAATGCCTGAAAGGTGAATACAATGCATATTTTGGACATTTAAGCAATTTATTGAGTAAAATAGCTTAATCAACAGGGCAAGGGGTGGCTCCAAGTAGAGACATGATTTATCCTTATTAGTAATTAGTGACCGATTAATAAGGTGAATGGTCAATTACCAGAGTTGGCTACTCTCAACTTGTATTAAAATGTTACCACATTTCCAGCAATTCATTTGATGAGGAAAATGCTATAACTGACAGCAAGTGTGGCTAAAACTAGTAAAAGATATTTTAAGTTGGACAAAAAAATCACCATCATCGTCTTTAAAAAGAAAAGATAATCTGCTGGTGGACTCTAGTATTTGCAGTAAGAACTTTGAGCTTGACTCCCCATGTGTGTCCTGTTCTCTACTCTCTATGTAAACACATCACCATAAGCATAAACTGTCTTATAAAGTGATGAATTTTGCATGTAGGTAATGTTTTGCATTTCATCACAATAAGGATTCATAACTTCATTTCGATTAGACCAATGCCCTCTGACCTTTGAATCGTTCATCCTCAGCTACCATCCTCTCGAACACCACAGTGACAACCTGCCTAACAGTGGCAGCTGCCGTGTTGTTCGTGATGTTGTCCTTGGTGAAGTGGAGACGAAAACACAGCACAATGGCCTGGGCAGGGGCAAAACTAAGTATTATGCAGATATCAGCATTGCAACAAAACACTGAGGGACAGTTTAGAGTCCATATACTGTAATTTGGCACTGTGTTATGCTGCTGCAAACAAGGATACCACCAATCTGCAAGGCTGGGTATAATAAATGAATGAATAAATGTGTGTCTCTGTGTGTGTGTGTGTGTGTGTACCTTGGAAAGTACTTCATCATGTACCACTGTGTTGGTGGTTAGCAGGACCAGGACCGTCTGTAAAAGCTTCAGCTCCTCCAAACCGTTTTCCATCAGCTGCCACAACATGTTGATGATGTTCCCTGCTGCTGCCTGTTATGTACACATAAACATTTTAAATTGTAGAAACCTGCCAGTTGCATCATTGACAGTAAGAAACACTACATGTCTCTTAACATCAATCAATAAAAATGTAGAAAATCACTTTTCAATACTTGATGGCATTGAAGTAATTCAATCAATTCCATAAAGGTACTGAAGTTCAACAGCCAACACTAGTAGCTGGTCACAATATTCTTGTGAGAGGATTTATTCAGAGTGCAGAACACTCAGTCTCTCATACCAAGGCATAAGCTTTGAAACCTACATTAGCCTAAGTAAATAAATCCTTGACATCAAAATATAAAAAGCATGGGATGTCTCAGTAAGCTTTTAATAACCGTCTTTTACGGTGTATTAACAAGGCAGTTGTGCAGCAGCTCCAGGGTACCAGCTTTTAAACAGCTTGGATCTCAGTTCTGACTCCAGCTGAGTTATTTAAAAGGTTCAAAACTGTTTTACTCACCACATAAACTTATATTGAAGTACACTGATGATTAAGAAATTATTACAGTTGCCCATTTCCTGAGATGGATGCCTTGTTCTGCCTAGTCCCTCAGGGCTGTCAAACTGCCACTGCACACAGATCATGTGAAACTACTGGATCATCCTAGTGACATCTTTTCTAGGTTTTTCCCAAATACAGAGGCTCTGAACATGGCTCCATAAAAATCTAACAGGGGGTTGTGTAAAGACTAAAACAACTGCAGCACAGAATGAGTGGTGGAGGAGGAGGAAGGAGGGTTAGTGCCTTTCAGGTGTAGCCATCTGACAGGAATAAATTTAGATCAACAATTCTAACATTGACATGGCCTAATTGGGTATCGACGAGTTTCACTGGCTGAGTACTGATCTGATTCAATTACCCTTAGTATATAAGAAAGGACATGCCTAAAGTGAACTTAAATTTGCAAGCATGTGTACACTGACCATACAGAGTCTTAACACTGTGGTCAATAATAATATGCTGACAAGCAAGAATCAGTACAATTAATAGGAGAAAACAACCATCCACTTTAAGTGATCAATGGATTGCATTACATCAAGCACATGCAAAGCATCTGAAACTAAAAATGTGCTCTCTGTGCCCATGTTCTTAGCAAATTTTTCTTAATGACTACATGGGAGAAACATTATCTACAAGAAAACAAGTATTGACTTGTGACATTCTGTGAAATACACTAGCCCACAGTGATGAATGATGAGACAGCAACAATGGCCTCTTATTGATTTCACATATTAAAGCCACCTTACCACAGAGTTGGCGGGGGATTCTGTGAAAAACCTGGTGCAACTCAACAAGGTGTTTCTACTGTTTTATGCTACGTGTACTGACACAAAGAACTTATGTCCCTACATTGTTTAGCCAAGACAAAAACAATGTTCGACATGATGATGATATTCTTACTGGAGCTAAAACCAGCATATTTTCTTTTATTCATTTTAATAATTAAGAATTATTACCTGCATCTAGAAAAGCCTACATTTCCACACTACTGCAATTTATCACTTAACATAATATAATGGTTTATTCATCATATTGCATGTTGATTGCACTTATAATACGCTAATCTCTATATTTTTGTGACAATACCTCAACTCTGAAAATAAACCTAACTGCACTATATGTACAGATGAGTGACAAATTAAAGAAAAAAACCAACATACAGTTTCTTAATCATTTAGTGTTCTGATCATGGTGGAGAGCACTGTCTAACACGTTTGTCCAAAGTCTCCCAGGCGTTCGACTGGGTTGAGATCTAGTGACTGCAAAGGCCATAACATATGATTCATATCATTTTCATACTCCTCACACCATTCAGTGACCCCTCCTGCCCTATGGATGGGGGGAACCGTCATCCTGGAAGAGATCACTCATTATTTATTCAGGGTTTTCCTTTCATTTGACACCTGTCTGTATATGCCAGGCTTATTCATGGTTCTCACCTCTGACACCACCTCATGGGACATGAGTCTCTGGATGGCAGCCAGACACAGCTGGGTGATCTTTGGCTCTTTAGTGCCACAGCCCATCAGAAAAGGCTGTACAACCTCTGAGCTGTTCTCCTTCAGAGCTGCAAGAAAAGGACACAGATCTGTACAGATGGATTCGGGCTTCAAAGCACAAATCAATACACAATACACAAAGGAAAGTGCAAAGATGCTGTAATTTGATTTACTTAAATACAATTCTTTAGTTTTAAAGCTTTTCTTTTGAATCTAAAGCCTTTATATGTCTTAATGTCAATGTACTCAAATGTGTGAAAAGTGTTTTAGTTTATCTGTTTATACCTGCGCGACAATCCAACAACAACATTCTTTTTGTCATTATGCTGTTGTGACAATGTGCAAATTCATTCTGGAGAAGAACTCAGAAGCTCTGTACCATTTACAGCTTCAGAGGGGCAGCTGGAGGCTGACAGTCATCAGTGGAACTCGGAGAATGTCCACTATGCGTCAACTCCGCAAATGTTATGTAAAGCTGGACTTTGTTTATTAAGACGCACTGAAACAATTCCCGTTTGTGATCAGAGACCTACCACATCTGAAAGTACTTTGCAGTTAACATACACGTCTTATCAGCTAAACCGAGTCAAGCAAGGTCATTTATAAACAAAGCTGAGGAATTAACACTATGTGCAGGTCTCCTTTGTCTTACACTACACTCAGAGGCCACTGACAAAAATACAAAGAGTAATCTTATTAATATGATCACATAGGATTTTGGTGACTGATGCACTATTTCATCTGGGAACTCATAAGAATTCATCATATTCAAATAAGAGTGAAGGGCAACCTCTGACAAAGTGACAGGAAGAAAACACAGCTGTGGTTAACCACAACGCTCCTTGCTCTCCCACTCACCTGCCAGTACGTCTGCATTCCTGGCTGCAATGGTCTTAATCTTTACAATGCCAGACTCTGCAGCCTAGGGGGAAAAAAGAAAGAGGACAAATTCAGGTTAGGTAACATATATTAAAGGGTGCTGGTGGTGCAGAACCACAAGTTCTTGTAATGATGGCCACGAGGGAGAACCAGGAAGGACAGAAGAGGGGATAGTAAATCTGCTAGGTATCAACTTGAGAGGGATGCTAGTAGAAAACAATTTCCCCAGTAAGGTGAGATGCTAAGACATGGAAAAGGAGAAGGAGAAATGTCAAGAGAGAGAAAGGGCAGGAGGAGGGGATTACAGAGACTAAATGTGAGTCAGTCTGTTTAAGAGGAACAGAGAAACTGAGCTTTTACCAGTGGAAACAGAGGCTATTCTTATTTTTCTACAACAGCAGCTTTCTCCAGGAGTCCTCCCCATCACTTCTCCTCCTCTGTTTTACTTCCTTCCACATTTCAAGCTACAACAAATCTATCTAATAGACACATCTCAATCAGTGTTTTTGCCAGGAATCACCACGTTTTTGTCAGCCTTCTTGCCGTGCCACATATTTAGCTGTTTTTATTTAACACTTATCACCACTGCAGGCATGATTTACTTGCAAAAAACAAACAAAAAAAGCATTGAATAATTGTATTAATTTATTCAGAATAAAAAATGTTTATCACAGCCTCTAACATCATCTGGTTTATCAGTGACATCAGTAAGCAACAGTAAAGGAATAAGCCACTATAACACTCCCATCTGTGTGCACAAGATTTCAGTACAATGTAATTATACTTTAAGCAAGTCGTCCTTCGGATTTAACACCCTTGATGGGAAGATAACTTTGCAGTTGCCCTCATCTGAACTACCACAAGATCGAGCCACTGTGGAAGTCGACAACATATAATCCGGTGAACTATCGGTCACCAAGCAACCACACAGTGACTTGGCCTATTACCAAACAGCTACTTAAAAGGTTAATCTTCAAAAAACCACTAGTCTCCCTCATCGCCTTTATTCCTCAAACAGAGCCAGAGCTCTTTACAGGGCAATGAGGGGAACATATAGAGCTTTTTTTTAGTCCCAAGTAACTACAACCCCCCTGTGGCTACATCTGATATTCCCTGCAGCTGAAACAATAATATTTTATAGCTATAAAAGATAGCTGAACATACAAGTGCCAATACTGCAAAGTCTGGGATAGTGGTGAGGTTATAAATAAACCACTGAAAAAATAATAAATCAAGGTTTTTATTAAAAGTCTAGGAAAATTTAGAATTAAGTTAGAGCTGTAGTCCGATGAGCTTAATAATCAGTTAAATGATTAATAAATTAGTCAACTGTTACTGATCAGTCAACAGAAGTGTAACAGTCAGTGACTTCGATATTTTGCTAGCTTCTCAGAATATGAGGATTTGCTTCTTCTGTCAGCTTTACATTTAGGCCTAGGTCAAAATAAATATCCTTGGGTTATAGACTGTCAGTCAGATATAACATTTATTTAAACAAATCAAATCACTTTCAGCTCTGGGATCTGCTGGTTCTCAGATGTCGTCACGCCTATGAACCAGTGAGACTCCACTGACACCTATATATACACACCACAGTGTAGATCATCTACAAAGTGTGTGACAGATCATAATCAAGTCAGTTGAAATACATCACCAGAAGCTCTGCAGCCTGAGGCCTAAGGGCAGCGAGAAGGCCCAGCATCCATATGTTATGAATATTGTTTCAGTTTTTCTTGAAATGCTTCTGATGAGAATTAATTAGCAAAAGGCCCGGCTTTGCCGGAGTAGCCACGTATATTTAAAAACAGAAGCTTCATTGATGGGACAATAAAACTGAAGGAGTACTGTGAGTCAGACCAATAAAAGGCGAACAGGAAACCAATAAATGCCTCAAATTAAAAAGAGAGCACTTGGGTTTTCTTTCCTTTCAGCTTCGAGTGGATCCATGTGCTCTCTTGTGAAGACTGTGAATGAATCTCCAAATGTTTTTATGAACAAAATCCCATCATTGTCCGCAATAAAAATTCATATTGGTCTACTGACTGTCCCAGGATGACTGACAGTGGAATCTCTCTCTGCAGACGCAATTTTCCACGTACTTCCTCATAGAAAGTGCTGTTTAGGCTTTCTGTTGTAAAAGGAAGAGACCTTACTTCTCTCAAAAATCTGTCAAGGGTCACTTCCATGTGCGGAAAAATACCACTGGCCTGATGATGTCACTGTAACAGCCAAATTTCCACCCCTATCTGGTTAATGGGTTATCCTATGAAGGACTTCTTTTATCAGCCTGTCTGAAAAACTAAAATCAGTTCAGAGTTGCTTGATGAGCTTCATGTAGTTGGCAAAGTAATGCTTTTACCTAACTTACAATCCTAACGCTGCTGTGCTCACTTGGGCACTCAAACATCAACATTTTTTCAGCACTAAACATGACGTGTCTGTAGCATCCAGTAAAAGTATAAAAGCTGGCACGACATGCTGGGTCAGCTTCTTAGTTTTGTTTACTCATGGTCTGATTTTATATTTTTGAGCCATCTCATATCTTTAACAATACTGGGCTGTGTTGTTCAAGCGACGTCAGGAAGTGCTCAGTTCTTCTCTCGAGTCTTTGTTGTGTGGAGTCTCTCAAAAGTGGAACTGATCCACGTCTGAGTGCCAGCTCATTTCTTTGCAAAGCAACATTAGTGAAGATCATTACACACTGAATTCCTTAGAAACAGTGTGAGAGTCTCCAAACTCAGCAGTTTTCTGGAACAGACATGGCATATAATAAAAAAGGCTTATTCAGTAAGAGCCTCAGTGCGATCGTGTCAAATCACATAAATCCTCACTGCATGTTGCTTGTTCATTTGTCTTTGCACTGCCTACTTGACCTGTCTAACAAGTGAGTTGTGCTAAGTGAGTCATACAAAAGGTTGCTTGCAGTGCTTTCATTAATTCTCCAGGTTTTACCAAGAGAAGCAGTCACATTTCACTGTGAGCTAGATGCATTTGACAGCACCTGACTCATCCACAAAGAGAGCAGTGGGATGCATGACTGATGCTTCTTTTTCACCTAGGCCAAAGCAATCAGAGCACAACAGACAGCGAAGCCCTGGTGGTTCCCTGACTGATACTAAACAAAAGAGAAAGGTTTTGTGAAGCTATGACACAAAAAATAAATAAATAAATACAAAAAACTGCCTCTTTTTGGCCCCCTCTAAACCCAAAGAAACCACTGGCTGTGCAGTGTCACTGTGGGAGATGGATCAGGAAATAAGGGTGGAACTGGAATGAAGACAGGCTGGGGAAATGAAGACAGGGCCTCCTTATTTTCCTTTTGCAATAAGGACTCAATGCCTCTTTATTACATTTTGACATTTTAGAAAAAAACAGTAACTTAACTGAAAACTAATAAATACTTAAAATGACAAATGAAAAGGCAATCTCGCATAAGAAAGTTATGGAGCTCTGTTAAATAAATTCACAGAAAAATATCACATTCTGAAAGGACAATATGAGGATTATTCTGGTGTGCTATACCAGCCACAAATCATCTAAACTCAAACAATGACCACCAGTACACAACTGCGTTTGCTGCACAATAACATACCAGCAAATTTAGCCATGATGGCTAAAACTTGAAAAAGGTTGTTCTAATCACAACATAAATCAGCCAGAGCACCAGAGAGCTCAGACTGTGAGGAACATCAAAGCAGCTCCCTGCACTCCTGTGATCCCTGAGGGGAAGATCGTGGTAAGGACCAGAAAACCAGGGGAAGATAAATCAATATGTGAAGGAGAAGCTTTGTAAGGCCCCTAGGCAAGGGCCAGTAAGCAGCCTGAGACATGACAATAGATGTATGCTATTTATGGTCCTGTGTGACTGCCACGCACCTCATTTTAAAGCATCAAACATTGACGTCAGGCTGCAGTGAGAGAAACACGAAAAAAACTGGAAGCAGTTGCTGAAGTGTTTCTCATTTTAAATATTGTCTTTATCCAAGGTGAGACCTGAAGGAAAACAAACTAAGCCAGCATAGCCTGATATGTACCGCCGTGCTAAGCTGGCTGATGAATATTTCTGTGCCCACAAAAGGCCCACAGAGCATTTCATCCATGATCTGTGTAAACACAATTAGACATACAAGCAAACACTGAGCTGGTTATATCTGGGAACTAAAGTAAAGACCCTGGGTGAGATGTTTTTAGCTAAGTCACATAACATAACAAGCTGCATTTCAGTCAACAGGAAATGATGGAATGTGTCTATATGCCAAAGAATTAACAGCGGTTGTGTTTATCCATTCTCATACATCACCAGTCTCACAATTATGTTTATATTTCTGCCTTTAAACAAAGGTTCAAACAAAAATGCAATGTAATACAGATGTAAATACACTCTGACCCATTCTGTGGACTGCTGAAAGCAGAGTATATTATAAGGATGTGTCATTTGGGGCTAACTGGAGTCATAAAAGCTGGGTTGAAGGTTGTCATCTATGTGTAAATCTAACAATGCACATAGAATGTAAAAAGCCTGGATAACACACCTCCTTGTACTATTCTGTTTTCAAACTAAGCCATGATGTCACCAGAAACGTCAACAACACTGCTACACAATGAATCCAGTCAGCAGCATTTTGCAGTAAGTCATTCAATAGAACAATGAAATAAACAAAACACTTCTATGTAATCTGGGCTGCGCCGGTACTGGCAAGCTTAGTGTGAATCCACCTTGCATCATACGTTCCTAGATGCAAATCATATAAAAGTCAAAAAACATGTTGCAAAAAATGATTATCTTTACTTCGTTAGAAAATAAATGTTTATTTACACACAACTGTTCGGGTATTAAAATAAAAGGTTAAAGGACTGGTTCTCCAAAATCACTAAAAGCTGTATTGATCTAGAAATGTTGATAATTTTGGTTTTAAATGGGAAAGCACTGAGATACTATTCTTTTTGCAGCCACTCCAGTGAAACATGGTTATACAGAAATTTGTCTGAGGTGCTCATAGCATTGGAAAACAACCGCAACATGTATAATGTCACACTCATTCAGTATAATTTACAGGTACTGCTGTGCACAAAATAGGAATTGTAATTTGAACGAACTAATATTTTTTACAAAGAATATACACAGAGTATACTGTATAATGCTTTTCGGGCTGAAAAATAATGCGATTCCATTGTACAGCACCACTCTCTTAGAATAAGGGACTGAAAAGCGAGGGTCAAAACTGGTGATGTATAACTTCAAGTCACTGTCCTCCAAAGGCAGACACTTAACAGTAATCAAAACACGTTACACACTATTTCACATAAAGCAATAGGTTTGTCTGAAATTGAGTGGGTCACCCAGGTTAGAAACCAAACATTTTTTCACTTAACTCTCACACAACATCTCTGTAGCAACTATGCTAACTATGGCTATGAGAAAAAATGTTTTTGTGATTTGGGTAGCACTTCCAGTGTGACACTACTGGTATAATGCCTTGTAAAACACCTGATGACAGTCATGTAGCTAGCTAACTAGGCATAAATTTAACTATTAAGCTATTGTGTTAATTAAAGGGTGTGCTTCAGAATAGCGACATTAACCAAAACGTGTGACACAGGCAATTAAAAACAGGCAGGAAGGCCCAGCAGCTGATAGAAGTTTTAAATGAACCATAACGTACAGTATGGGCACAACTCGGTGTCCACATCCCACAACAGAGGCCCACTGGTCAATTGGGAAACAGGTAAGAAATTGTAAAAATAACATTAAAATATACATATAATTATTACTACTACTACAGGTTCGCAAATGAGGCAAGCGTCTGAACCCCAAGGTAGCGGCTCAGTGAAGCTAACTAGCCAGCTAACCTCTTTGACTGGAGGGAATTTCTTCTTGCACTCCATGGAGAGAGACCGCAGGTCGGTCTGCATGTTCTCCAACAATTTCTTCACCGCTTCGGGACTGCTGGTCGACATCTTTGACGGCGTCTTCGACACAAATCTCAAGAAACTTCGAATATTAATGAATGCGGGAGCGCAGCTGCCCCCCACCCATCCACAGTGGGAATGTGATCCGTTGCTATTTTATTTGGCTCTCTTGAAAAAGAAAATAAAAACGCCGCGGTCCATTGACACAGTATCCCCCTTCTCTGCTTTGAGCGTCCGTGCACAGGACAGCAGCGATGACAACGGCATATGTTCCTCTTCTTCACCGCCTGTTGATAATAACTTTGTGAAACAGCATAGTTCCCATTAATTTATCTTCCTTAAGGCTGCTATTTAGTCGAATATCTTAACCAAACTGAGCAGTTTGCCATCAGCAGCCGTCAGCTCCACTTTTTTCCCACAATGCTTCGGTGGACAGTGACACGTCATTCGGACTTCCGTAAACAGTGACTCTGAATTGTGACTACAGCGCCCCCTCCCGGAAAATTTGTAGTACAGACAAATAACAATAAGTCACGTCTGGACACTTCTGTCAGTAAGGGTCAGCTGCAGAAGATGTGAAAAGATTTTAAGGAGGTTATGGTGATGTTTGGATTCTTATCGATCATCCATTACCATCAGAGACAAGGCTGGATCACGAAGTGGGCAAAGCAGTCAACAAAAGCCACAAGTATACACACACACACACACACACACACACACACACACACACACACACACACATATATATATATATATGTATAATAGCACAGTTGTGGCCCCAAAGTCTGCTTTGATATCTTTGATATTGAGGTCATGTGTTGTACTGTAAATGCAGTGTTATTCTATCTTACTGTGGGACTACCATTAGACCGCAAACAACTTATGTTTATTATTTATAAGCTTATGTGTAATACTGTCTTTAATAATCAGTTGGAAAGAGTAAAATGATGTCCAGCATTCTTCCCTGAAGTCCAAGCTGACATATTTAAATGTATTGTCTTTTCTGGCTAAAACACACATTTATGAATATTTGGCATTTTATCATAAAAAAGAAAGAAAGAAAAGAAACATTGTCCACAAATTTGAAGAAAGTAGTTTGACATATCATGATAGCAAAATCTGTGAAAACATTCAGACTTTGGGCTTCTTAAATTCTTTATGATAAAATTTTTATTCATTAATTAATTGATAAATACATGAATTTATTTATTATTAATGTATTTACTATTTATGCGCATGCAATCAGCTGCCAGTTTATAAGATATTTATTTTTACATTTTATATGGATACCAGACTGAAAGGTTGTGATGTATTACTGTAAGGTAGGAGCGCTGCTCATTATGGATATTTTTTGTCAGACTGAAAAATGATATGTGTAGACATAGTAAAGTAGAGCACTGATTCCCTGAGGCTGCACGGTGACAACTTGATGGAGTCATGTACAGGTAGTACTGTATGTGGGTATTGTGCCACAACAGTAAACAAGTTGCACCAGGTTTCTGCTTTTTTGCTGCATAGTTTTCAGAACAAAATATGTTAAGCATTTTTCTTTTTGTAATCTAAAAGCAGCCAAAAGTCTTTTAATAGCATTCAGCCATTAGAATCTAGTCTTCTCATGGGCAGCCCTCCACCCATTGCCTTTTGTTCTTCAGGCTGCTAGAATTCAGTGTTGTCTTACTGAAGACAAAGCTGTCCACGGGGAGTTGGAGAACAAGCTTCAGCAACTTCAGTTACAATGAAAAGAAAGCAACAAACAGCACTGAGAAGCAACAAGATTATAGCAAAGCTTTTCAAAATTTGTAAATTTTGTAAATTTGCAATAATAGCAGTTCACTAAATGTCACATTATGACAATTAGAACCAAATTGTAGCAGAAAAATAAAATGGAATATACTACCACAAGCAGTTTCTAATATATCTGTCAATAATACTAAAATTACAATTTCAGTAATTTGAGCTGGGAAAAAAATATAGTATAACTTGTGGTACAGCTGAATCGAGACAGTCATACAACACTTTTCCCCCAGTATAATCTGCTGTACAAACCATTCTGATTTGCTGTGTCTATGAAAACACCTGTCCTATTTTATTCCAGAATGCTACTGGTGGTTAGCACTGTCACCTCACAGCAAGAATGTTCCGGGTTTGAGCCCCGGTCGACCCAGGGCCTTTCTGTGTGGAGTTTGCATGTTCTCCCTGTGCCTGCATGGGTTCTCTCCAGGTACTCTGGCTTCCTCCCACAGTCCAAAGCTACGCAGCTTAGGTTGACTGGCAACTCTAAATTGCCCGTGAGTGTGAGAGTGTGTGGTTGTTTGTCTACATGTCAGCCCTGTGGTAGACTGGTGACATGTCCAGGGTGGACCTCACCTCTCGCCCAGTGTCACCTGGGATTGGCTCCAACCCCTCAGCAACCCTATTAAGGAATAAACGGTATAGATAATGGATGGATGCTGCTGATATGAAACAATACTAGTAACATCCCACTAAGCTGAAGTTACGTATGAGGGCACATTGTCTTACATAAACCAGCACATCCCTAAATTCAAATTAAAATATTATTTAAAACAATTACATGATATCAAATGAAGTATCAAAAGCAGATAACGTACTTTTATTTGGCAACAATACAGCATGCTGTTATTCTAAATGAAGAATGAAGTATTGCTAAAATTCTGAATATATATTTTTAATAATCAACATAAACACAATTAAGACAAATTTATTTTGATATAAGTGACCAGTCACATACTGAATAAAACATATGTATAAAACATATATTTCAATAGAAATGTAGGTTTAAATGAATGGAGTTTATTCAGTTATAAAAAATAACTTTAAGATATAAAAGTTATATATGTGAAAGTAGTTTCCTATCTGTAATCAGTTGTCATATATTCATTCCAACATTATAGCTAAGAAGATAAGAAGCACAGACTACAGCAGTAAAAGAGATGCTCATTTTTGGAAAGAACCCCTCAACCATTCCAGCCTTCACTGTTCACATTATCTAACTGTCTCCTTCAGGCACTTTATATTTTAATTTCATACAGTTCAGTACATTAGAGATAAGGCAAAACCAACTGAATTAAAGTCATGTCAATGTCACACTGAAAAAAGCACATAAAATATTTTTGCAGTTCTCCCAGGCTAAAAGAAAAAAATACATACATTTAAATCAATTACCATAGTCACATTCATATGAAACAACAGGAAAGCTCAGCTGTGGTCAGTTTGGCTAAATATAAATTAAAAGTCAACCGCTATTTATTATTTATTGAGTTATTAGTATGCTTTTGTAGAACTGGTGTTATTAGAAACCATTACATCCTGAGGCGACAGCTATACAATCAACAAAATTGGGTTGAATACACAATGCACTTGTACTGTATACATTACAGACATGCTTTTAAATGCATGTAGGTTTTATTCAAGTTAACCTTTTTGATCTGTGCCCTGATGTGGTGCTTCCTGTGCTCCATCCGCAGGAGACAGCTGTCATTATCAGTAGAGCAAGTGGAACGTCATGCTGGATTGCATTGAACATTAGAGATGTCCATAACAAAAATAAAATGCTTCCTCAGAAAGCAAACACTATCAAATGTAAATTCTTAGCCATTGCGTAACAACAATGACCACATACAGTATTTTCAGAGGTACATGTGACTCTACCACTAGCAAAAGAGATGGGATCCAATTCCCCAAAAACATGATGTAAATGATATGTAAAATTCTGGTGCCATCAAGTTGTATGTAGAAGGCAGCATATAATAAAGAAAACTCTAGCAGCATAACAGAAGTCACAGGTCAGGCAGCTCTGAAAATCTCACCGCCTGCACCTGTTTTGTCATTTTGTCATGTGAGGTAATACAGAGAAATCTGGGATAAAGCCAGACAGAGTCTCAAAGCTGAGGAGTGACCTTTGACCCCTACAAGGCTCTGATTCCTCTGATCTCTCTAGCAATGAGACTCTTTTTCATCAACGGGAAAGTAGCCATCCTTAGCAGGCGGTGATTTCTGATGGAGGCTGTTGTTGTCTGCTGTGAAGGCCACCAGCAGCCTCTCCTGTTTCTGCTTTGTCTTTGGTAACTCAGGTGAAGGAGTAGTCAGAAGAGCAAAGCGCTGTGAACAGAAAATGGATAAACAGTTTGAAAGACGTTATATAGGTATTATTTAATGTGTAAGTAATTAATGACTATTAATTTGCAAAGAGCCAATATCAGTGGAGGTTAACTAAGACTGTAAACAATAACATCTGAGGACTTGTTTGGGATCGGTAATGCTTGGTGACTATTTTTTAATATAAAGTATTCAGACCCCCTTAAATTTTTCACTCTTTGTTATATTGCAGCCATATGCTAAAATCATTTAAGTTCATTTTTTTCCTCATTAATGTACACACAGCACCCCATATTGACAGAAAAACACAGAATTTTTGACATTTTTGCAGATTTATTAA